>NC_089581.1:179505901-179779789 GCF_019320115.1 Miscanthus floridulus | reverse complement strand
AACAGGAGTAATATCTATGAATGTTATGAACGAATCATAACCATCCATACTCTTTATAGAAAACAAACCATAGATGTCTGTGTGTATAATCTATAAAATTCCTACGTTTCGTTTGACATCTTTCTTAATTTTCTTTACATATTTTCCTTTTATGCATTCTCTGCATTGTTTTAAATCTGAGAACTTTAATAGAGGAAGAATATCATTCTTAACTAGTCTTTCTATTCTCCCCCTCGAAATATGGCCTAAATGACAGTGCTATAATTTTGACCATGCATCGTGAGCTCTCTTTCGTTCTCTGTTTACATCCACAGATGAGGATACATTCTCATTGTCACACGCAACGTTCCCATCATCGCATACAACATTCATATCATCACGTAGTGATAACAAATAAAGCTCATTTTGTAAGATAGCAAGACCAACATATGCATTATTAAATATTATCTTATATTTGCTATTTCTAAAATGGCAATCATATCCATCATTGTCCAAGCATAAAACACTAATCAAGTTTCTCTGTAAAGAGAGAACATAAAGTACATCTCTAAGTAAAAGTGTGAAGCCATCAGCAAGCTCTAGAGAAAGATCACCAACGACTTCGACATCTGCTCGAACTCTATTTGCAACTTTAATGTGTCTTTCGCTTCTTTGCGTAGTCCTCGTCGAACGGAATCCCTTTCTTTGCCATGGTCATCTTTAAGTAATCGGGACAATCTTTTTTATAATGTCTCATCTTCTTATAATAGAGATACTAGTCTTTCTCTATTATGAACTTGTTCTGCTGAGGCTAATACAGCATGGGACCCTTTCCCTTTGACTTTGAGGAGGAGTTAGCATTATTTTTTTGTCTTGTTGTCTTTCACATATTGATAGTGCCACCATTGATAGATTTCATTCTCTCCTCCTCTTGCACATACATAGCCATGAGCCTCCCTAAGTCTCACTTCTGGGACTATATATTGTAATTGACAACAAAAATGTTAAATTCCTTTGGCAAGGAGGCAAAAATCAGATGGATAAAGAACTCTTTCTTGAGAGCCAAATCTATTGGTTTTAGCTTGGATGTCAAATTGCTCATTCTTAGTATGTGCTCTCTTATGCCACCATCTCCAAAGTATCTCTCTGTCACTAGCTGCTTTATCAATTGGGTAGCATATGTCTTTGAAGAGCCAATGAACTGACTTTTTATTCTATCGATGTACTCAGTGACGGTGTCACACTCTGAGATTGAGCCCACAATTGCAGGCTCAATTGTGTTCTTTATCATAGCCATATATTTCTTGTTAGTAGTGACCCACTTTCTATGCTCAAGGTGATAGGACATCTTTTGGAATACAAAATCCCTCTCTCTAGTTGCCCAAGCGTCATCAGCCTCGTTTGTCTTCCTCACCGGTGCCACAGGTTTAGTGGGACACAGTGAGGTGACTACTCAGTCCACCTCAGCCAAGATGAAGGGCAGGTCAATCTTTTTCTTCCACTCCATGTAGTTGTCACCTTTGAGAGTGGGGATCTCTTTGATACAACCCATCAAGTTGTATCCTCCTGAAAACACAATTTATATAGAGTGAGAACATAAACATAATAATAACAATTATATGTCTTAGTTCCAACGTTGGTTAAAATTAAAACATACAATTGTCCTCTACAATAATTCTACATCACCGTTGGGCAGAAATAGAATTAATACATGACAAAAACTCATCATAATATTGTCATTAATCAACATTGGTCAGAATAATAACAATATTATAATAAGCTAAAAACATATCCATTTTTCAAAATTAAATTCTCCCGTTGGTTCGAATTTAATAATGAAAATAACAACTTTAAAATACGCAGCAGAAAATATGAACTCATTTTCTTGAATTTTACCCACAGGAAAAATTCATTTTTCTAATTTCTTTTGAGCCATTTTCCATTTTTCAATTTTTACTAAAAAAGAAAAAAAGGAAAATTGGGCTCCCTCTTTACTACTACTGGGCCTGAAGCCGGCAATTCGTCTCGGCCCACCACCTCTGCGCGGCGCCTGGCCGCACCTAGGCCACAACGTGGGCCTGGGCAGACAAAGTACTGTAGCCACGCGCGCCCACCTGGGCCGCGAAATGGCTCGCTCGATCTGAGCCGTCCGCGCTGATCTAACGGTCGAGCGGTGTTATTGGGTAAACAAAACCCCCTTCGGTCGACGCGAGCGAAACCCTAGCGCCATTCCTTCCCTCCCGTTCTCTCTCTCGCTCAGTCGCGTGAGCCCAAGCGAAGAGCAGGCAACGATGAGAGCGAACAGGGCCTCGACGCCGTTGCTAGCCCCCTCGTCGACGTGCGCGCTCCCCAGCGGGTGAGCGCGCCGCCGTCGAGCAGCCTGGCCGCGGTGCCTCCTTGGCTAGAGCCCGGTGAGCAGCGCCCCCAGCTCGGCCTTCTTCTCCCCGCACGCCGGCGAGTCACACTACGGCAGTGTCAATAGCGGTCGAGGCAGGCCTCCCCTTCCCCTTATTTCCCTTCTGATTTGGGTCTGGTTTGTTCTTCTCGGATTCAACCGATTGGGGATCTAGGGTTAGGGTTTTGGGTTAGAGTTAGGAATTTGCTCTGTTCTTCTTCTTTCTGAATTGATTGCGGGTTTAGGGTTCGGTTTTGAGTAGACTTGAAACTGAGCCCTCCTTTTATTCTTTCTTTCACCCAATTAGGGTTAGGGTTAGGAAAACCCTCTTCTTTTTTTAGATCCGAACAGATCTACTCTGTGTTTTATCGTTCATCCGTTCTAGATCTAAAACCCTAGAAAACACTGGCTCTAGTACCATTGTTGTAACTCTTCCTTATCACAAAGTCATAGATCTAGCTGGGTACATCATGTAAATATATAGCATGTCCTAGTACATGAATTAGACAGAGATTAGAGGGAGGAGTAGTGCTAAGTTACCGACCATCGTAGGCTTTCGATCCGCTCGCGTCCACCATGGAGTCGGTGAAGGCTGCGCAAGGGCAGCGATGGTCGGCGAAGATGGTGACGGTGATGCGTGGTGGCGACCAGCGGTGAAGACCGATGATGGCGCAACTGGTGGCTTTCCATCACTGGCTGCGCCCCTCTCTGATCGGGTTAGGGTTTGTCGGTGGGGAATTGTAGCTCAGGCGAACCTCGTGACTTGAGTCGTCGGCTCCACCTCTATTTATTACGCAGTGTAACAGGGGCCCTCCAGCCATAGTGGGCTGGACGCCCCCGGTCAAGACGCGGATCAAAGGCCCAACTAGGTTGTTGAGCCCAGCTTGGGATTGGAGATCAATCTAACACCTAACACGCCTCAACCATTGCCTTCAACAACTGGTTCCGCCGCTGTTGCGGACAACTCTGCAGCCGCTGCAGCCAACGACGCCGCTGCCGCAACAGCTGCCGCCGCCGCTGCCGGCAACATCACAGACGTATGCAATTCAAGTTGAACTAGCGGGGAACTTCGTGTGTCATACATACAAAATGAAAACAGCAAAACCTACATGGTCGGCAGAACTGAAGATACAGGCCCATTATACTTACGTAAGCCTGTATACAGAAAAATAAGACACGAACGTTAACAAACGTTTGAACTACACGAAAGTGGAAGATAACAACACAAGAAATTTGCTGATAGATATTTAGAAATTCCAAAAAAAAGTTGCATCAACGAGGCACCCCAATTCCATTCTCTTCTTACTTCGTCGGACTCGTCTCGTGTGGGTGTTGCCACTGGCGAATGCCGATGTATCAACTCCAGCACAGAAGCCACATATCTTATGAATCAGTGTGTTTCTGCTTGTGCTTGAAGACTCTAAGTCATGTCTGGAGCAGAAAACCTACGCGTTGTTCCTTGAAGGAGAGTTTCAGCTTTCAACCTTGATCACATCGTTCGGCTTACCTCATATTCGGCTTGTTCGGCTTCTTTTTTCAACTGGAACAATATTTTTCTCTCACAACAATTCAGCCAGAACAGTGTTTTTCAGCTAGTTTCAGCCAAAATTTTGCGAGCCGAACCGGCCAGAAAGAGAACTCTCATGCAGCGAGTGCGAGGCATTTAGGACATGTTTAATTCTAAATAAGTCACCTACTTATAAGTTAAAAAGTAAAATAAATGACTGATTTTGTCAAACACCACCAACTTATAAGTCACCCCTGCTTATAAGAAATAAGCTAGTTCACCCCTGCTTAAAACTTATAAACCGCCCTTTTTCGTGTGGGGCCCACACCTTTCACTTAATAGGCATGAGCTTATAAGTCATCTACAACCAAACATACATAACTTATAAGTCACTAGTTTTCAGTCACCTAACTTAATAAGTCACCTGACTTGTGGAAACCAAACATGACCTTATTTCTGAGCAGCCCCTCGTCCTCCCTGCTTTGTAGTACCCCATTGTTAGGCTGTCCGCACCGCTGGACGCTAAAGGGCCCTGCATCGCGTACGCGCGCCTATAAACGCTGCACCACGCGCCTGTAAAGCGCACGCGCGCGTAGCGGCTGGCTGCGCGAGCGCTATTTTCCAGAGGCCGACTGTTCACACGTCAAACACTGTAGCGAGAGTGAGAGAGAGTTAGGAAGAGAGAGAAAGGGGTAGGGAGGGGAATAAAATATGGAATAGTAGGTATAGAGTATAAGATAGAGATAACACGGGTGCGGGAGAAATGCGTATAGAGTAGAGAATCTCGATGAGTAGGATAGAATATTCTTTTTTAAGATGAAAATAGAGGTGAACAAGTGCGGGTAACCTTGTAACTCCACTGACAAGCTGACGTGTCTGCCCACCGAGGTTGCCTTGTTGCTGTCGGGGCGGCCGGCCGGGGAGTGGACTCGTTGACCTCACCAACCAGCAATAAGCTGACCAGTGACCAGTGACCACGTGAAGAATCCAGACCGAGACGCGAAACCGGATTAATGCACTGTTGGCAGGGCATCTGGGAGGAGCAGAGCAGGGATGTTTAACCCGGTCTATGCACCCTGCGCGGTCTCGCTGTGACGCTGTGCGTGGGCCTTGTCCCTCGTGGTTCCTCGCTCGATCTGTTTGGATAGAAGAGACCTCTTTACCGGCTGGATGTCTCGATCTGTTTGGATAGAAGAGACCTCTTTACCGGCTGGCGCCTTTTTTACCGGCTGCGCGTTTGTTTTTGCTTGGAAAGCCGTGGCTGCCATTATAAAAAAAAAAAGGTGAAGGCAGAACGTGTGCTCGGTATGCGCGTTGCCCCATGGCGGATGCCGGATGGCGCGTCCCGGGCTGCCGGCACGCGGCGCAGAACTGCACGTGCGTCTCGGAGACGGAGATGGAATGATGAGGAGGCCCGCACGCAACGATTCGGGGTTCTCCCACCATCCAGTTCCATCACCCATGGCGGATTCCTTTGGCCGGATCGTGGCATCGCGCTTTCAGACTTGCCACTAGGACGAACACGAAGAGCATCTATGGACTACGGTGGTGTGCCAGCTGCAGTTTTTTAGGATGCCGCTGTGGCTGCAAGTAGAAAAATAAAATCTTTGTAGCTAACAAGTGAAGCAGCTGCAACTGTGGCTATAAACAGAAAACTAAAATCTGCTATTCTAATATGTGAGCTAATACGTGAAGCAGTTGCAGTTGCAGTTGCTAGAAAAGCATATGCGATCGGGCTGGTAGTCCATCAACCAGTTCACATGTACCACATCCAATTGGTTATCTTGTAGCCGATTCATGATACTCCGTTCGGCTTACCTTATATTCGGTTTGTTTTTTCAGCCGAAACAGTATTTTTCTCTCACAACAATTTAGCCAGAACAGTATTTTTCAGCCAAGATTCAAACTAGCGAACGGGGCCAAATTTAAGCTTTTTGGCTTTCACTTCCAAAACATACGGTTCAAGGTTTACTGTTCCTACAACTTTACCTTCTTGATAGGAGTAAGTGGACAAATTTATTGCAGACTTTAGCCCTTCCAAGTCATTTGATCTACTTGACCCTTAAATATGCAATGATCATGGCAAAATGATCAGTTATATATATTAAAAAAACTCATAATCCAAATCCCATCTACCAGCCTGTTCGCTTGATCGTAAACGATCGTGGATTATAAGCTAGAATAATATTTTTCTCTCACACCAAACCAGCCAGCAGTAATAATCCACGATCGTTTCGGTCGAAACGAACAGGCCATAGGATGCGAGTCCTGTATGTTTTTGTCATTAGTTTGATCCAAACCTTACTTAAAATGAACTAGAATAGCAATGCCATATAATTACTTTTGTTATGAACTAAACTAGCTGACCCATAAAACATGAGTATTGGATACCCACTTGTGTCCTTTATCCCACCTAAGCACCCTGATCCAGCGGCGGATCCGGGAAATATTTTAAGGGGGCTGAACAATACTGCTGCTCGATATTAAGTCTCAGCTCCCCTACACTATAGAACTTTGTCTAAAAATTCATGAGGTTTCACAGGGGTTCCACTGCTCTAGTATGGATAGGGAGGGCTTGAGCCCCCCATGACCTGATCTCTGCCATGTCACTCCTTAGGCCGTGCCCAGCGTGCTATGTTGGATTATGGACTTGCCGGGCCATGTAGACTCGGTGCCAGTAAAAAAAAGAAGAAGGATTCAATAGCCTTGTCGGGTGTCAATGCGTCTTGCAGAAGCTATGACCTTGTTTAGTTGGTGAAATTTTTTGAGAAATGGTACTGTAGCACTTTCGTTGTTATTTGACAATTAGTGTCCATTCATAGTCTAATTAGGCTTAAAAGATTCGTCTCGTGAATTTCGTCTAAACTGTGTAATTAGTTTTATTTTTTATTTATATTTAATGCTTCATGTATGCGTCCAAAGATTCAATGTGACGAGAAATCTTGAAAAATTTTGCAAAATTTTGAGAACTAAACAGGCACTATGTACGCCTCACCTGACAACATGCTAGAGCAATCACGGAGTGGTGTGTTGTGACCTAAGAACGCTCCCAACAAAAGTGGTCTCAGTTTGTTGTACGTACATGGAAGGTCAACGGTGTATGCCTGCGTTAGAGACTGTGGTCATGTTTGCTTGCGTTACGAGCCGTACTATTTCAGTGAATAAATAGTATTTTCTAATAAATCAGCGAACGATATACTTTCAGCCATGATTTTTCAGCAAAGCGAACAGAGCCGATGTCGTTAGCCTATCATGTTGCTATTTTTGCTAGGCCTTTGCTTGCCACCTTTTATCTATTATGCTGACTTCACTACTACTATGTTGAGCCAGTGATGCCAACATCGTTTGAGCTATGCAAACCTCTCTATGCTAACCATTTGAAGTGTCCAACCACCGACATGTCGTGGTACCACTATTCCGGCTTACCCCCACCAGCATCGTCAGGGTAATTTGATCCTAACAAGAAGTAAAGTTCATTAAAGCTGGTACGTATAAGAGTTGCTAGATTTGGAAAATTGAAAAAAAAAAGTATCATTGACTACAAGTCTCCAGCCCTATTGTAGTGATGGATGGACCAAAGGAGGAGAAGGATGGCTCTATTCGCTTCTCTTATAATCCATCTTTTTCAGCTTGTTTTTTTTTCAGCCGGAACAATATTTTTCTCTCAAAACAAATCAACCGGAACAATGTTTCAACTTGTTTTTTCAGCGAATCAAACATGGCCATAACGTACTATGATAAATACTACTCCATCTATTACCAGCTGTATATCATTCTAACTGTTCAAGATACATGGCATTTGCTACGCACCTAAATTTAGAATGTAGTGGTATATGTTAAGATTACTGCTTGATTTTAGCTGCAATGAAACACGTGAATATATGGATGTTTTAGTTTCTTAAAAAAACAGTGAATTACCGCATACTTAATGTTACGTTTACACGGATGTATTCATCTCGTAGTATTAACAAACTCATGTGAGCCTGACAGGCACTTGCACGAAAACAGGAGAGATAATTATTCGTGGGGAAAGCGACAGATGGCCATATGCAACGCAGATCGGCAGGTGGCCCGGCGCACCAGGCCCAGCCACATAAACAACAGCGGAAGCCGGGAAACCCAACCCAACCAAACCGAAGAACCAAACGCCGCTGCAATCCCGTTCCCTCTTTTCTTTTTCGACGAGAGAAGATTATATTAGATAACAGTCGGGTACGTGAATACGTTACAAACACTCTGAATTACATAAATATTCAGAAACTAATTTTTATCTAAGTTGTGCTCACATTATAGATAGCTTCAGATTTTAAAACCAAACATGTACGACATTTTACAGTATGGATAACCGTACAGATAAACACTCGGCAAAAGTTCTGAGAATAGATGCCTAACGAACGATGGTCAATATTTATGTAGGTGGAGTTGAAAAACTTCTTTTTTTATCTTTCTTTTTTTCTGTCATCGAAGAACGAGGAAGCCTGATCTAAAACTTATTATCTATAGTCATTCATTATAGCTAGATCTAACCATAATAAAATAGAGAAGATATGGAAGAAAATTATTCTACAGTGACAACACTATCTCCGCCTTAATGTCATCCTCCTCCACAAATAAAAGTCTTCGTATCACCAAACCGATGACGATGCTAGTGCCGTAGTTGTTGCCAATCCCGTTCCCTCGTCACACACCACACACATACACATACACTGCACACTGCAGAGAAGACCGCGACGCGAGCCCACCCCACACCACCCCAGGTCGAGCGCCGAGCGCGATCCCTCCCGTCCGTGTCGCCCTCTGCGCTCCGCCTTCCTCCTCTTCCACCCCGTCGCTTCCGTGCCATCCGCGGCTCGCCTCCCCACCGCCCATTCCCGCCGCTCCCATGCCTCCGGCCCGCCCGTAGCCGCCCGACGACGACCGCCATGGCCGCCGATTCCGGCAAAGGTGCCCGCCACTTCCTCGTAACCCTTGATTGGTCCGGCCCGATTCGAGTTCTGTCGATCGTTCGCTGAGGGATCGCTCACCTTGGGTTGCGCGCAGGGATGGCCGACCTGGAGATCGGGCCGGCGTCGCCGGGCTCGGAGGGGGCGCCGTCGCCGGCGTCGAGCGTGGGCGCCTCCGGGGAGCGGCCCGACCAGTCGCCGCCCCGGCTGGCCAAGCGCCCAGGCCTCGTCATGTCTTTCTCGGGGAAGCGTCTGGACCAGTCGCCGGCCGGGTCGCCGTCGCAGTCGCGCCCGGTGCTGGTCATGTCCCACTCCAGCAACCGCCTCGACCAGTCGCCCGCGCGCCCGGTGCTCGTCATGTCCCGCTCCAGCAACCTTCTGGACCAATCCTCCCCGGCGTCATCGCCGGCACCCGTGAGGGGGGCCGTGCTGGTCATGTCCGGCTCCAGCAATCGGCTGGACAGCTCGTCGCCGTCGCCGACGGCCGCGGCCGCCGCCGCGCCCGTGCTAGTGCTCTCCAACTCCGGGAAGCGGATGGACCAGGCGGGGCGGAAGAAGTACGTCAAGCAGGTGACGGGCCGCCACAACGACACGGAGCTCCACCTCGCCGCGCAGCGCGGGGACCTCGAGGCCGTGCGCCAGATCATCGCCGAGATCGACGCGCAGATGACCGGCACCGGCGAGGAGTTCGACAGCGAGGTCGCCGAGATCCGCGCCGCGATAGTGAACGAGGCCAACGAGATGGAGGCCACCGCGTTGCTCATCGCCGCCGAGAAGGGGTTTCTTGACATCGTCGTCGAGCTACTCAAGCACTCCGACAAGGACAGCCTCACCAGGAAGACCAAGTCCGGATTCGATGCTCTGCACGTCGCTGCAAGAGAGGGCCACAGAGGTGAGCATCATCATACGTAAAAATCCATGGCGTCTTAAATTACTTCTGATTCCAAGTCCTACTAAAGATCAATCACTTGTTTCTGTAAGTTGATCAATCTTTTAATACGAACATGTACTCTGTAACTATTTAATCAATCTCCATGGCTCATTTGTTACTATACTTGATTAATTGTTCTCTTACTTGTGAGTCTTTCAGTGTCTGGTGCTGGAATTAATCTATACTGATAGTGTATACTGACTGTAGTGTATTATCACTAGCTAGTATCAACCCTGCTTCCATTTTCAGTTTTTCTCTATACTTCTTTTATATAGACAAAAAGTGGAGTACTGACATCTGTTCATAGATATTGTCAAGGTACTTCTGGATCATGATCCATCCCTTGGGAAAACGTTTGGCCAATCGAATGTGACTCCTCTCATAACTGCGGCGATTAGAGGCCACACTGCGGTGGTGAACCTGCTGCTGGAGCGAGTTTCTGGGTTGGTTGAGTTATCGAAAGCAAATGGAAAGAATGCCTTGCACTTTGCTGCTCGGCAGGGGCATGTGGAAATCGTGCAGGCTTTGCTAGATGCTGATACCCAGCTTGCTCGGAGGACTGATAAGAAAGGTCAGACTGCTCTACACATGGCAGTAAAAGGAACTAGCCCTGAAGTTGTTCAAGCTCTTGTGAATGCCGATCCGGCAATAGTCATGCTACCTGACAGAAATGGCAACTTAGCTTTGCATGTTGCAACCAGAAAGAAAAGATCAGAGGTATTCTCCTGCCCTGTTTATCCAGTGTAGAAATTTTAGCATGATTATTTAGTTTCTTTGCTTGCAAATGCAATATTGTTCTGCTGTCTGCTCACAGGCTTCTCTCCTTTTGCAGATTGTAAATGTGCTTCTGCTTCTTCCAGATATGAACGTGAATGCATTGACTAGGGATCGGAAGACTGCATTCGACATAGCCGAGGGCCTTCCACTGTCAGAGGAGTCTCAAGAAATAAAGGAGTGTTTATCCCGTGCTGGTGCAGTCAGAGCAAATGATCTGAATCAGCCTCGGGATGAGCTCAGAAAAACAGTGACAGAGATAAAAAAGGATGTGCATACTCAGCTTGAGCAGGCCAGAAAAACAAACAAAAATGTCTATGGTATCGCAAAGGAGTTAAGGAAACTCCACAGGGAAGGCATCAACAATGCAACAAATTCGGTCACTGTTGTGGCGGTGCTCTTTGCCACAGTGGCATTTGCTGCAATCTTTACAGTGCCTGGCGGTAACACCAACGATGGTGTAGCAGTAGCTGTGCATGCAGCAGCCTTCAAGGTCTTCTTCATCTTCAACGCCATTGCCCTTTTCACATCTTTAGCAGTAGTGGTGGTCCAGATAACACTGGTTAGGGGTGAGACCAAAGCAGAGAGGCGTGTGATCGAGATCATCAACAAGCTGATGTGGCTGGCTTCAGTGTGCACGACAGTTGCGTTCATATCCTCCTCGTACATCGTAGTGGGGCGGCACTTCAAGTGGGCGGCGCTTCTGGTGACCCTGATAGGTGGGGTGATCATGGCTGGTGTGCTTGGTACAATGACATATTACGTGGTGAAGTCCAAGCGCACACGTAAAATCAGGAAGAGGGTGAAGTCGACAAGGAGGAGCGGCTCAAACTCATGGCAGCACAATTCGGAGTTCTCGGATTCAGAGATCGACCGTATTTACGCCATATGAACCCGGTTCAGCTGGTTCCTTCAAACCTTTTGGCAGTGATACAACACGAATGTATATTATAAACATCCATCACAACCCTTGAGATGCTAGGGGTTAACTCTGTACATTCCAATAAGCTGGTGTAAACTGCCATTCCCCTTGTTCGTGAATCGGCGGGAGGCGACGGTCTTGGTTGTATACTACTTACAGATAGATTTGTCATCAGATTATATAGTATATTATTATATGCAGCATGTTGTGTGCTCCTTGTGCATGGCCTTGATCAGACTCATGACAGTTGCATGATATATTTGGATACCCTTGTTTTGATATTCTGCTCTCAGAGACGCGTCCATGGAGAAGAGAGCAGCGAGGGATAGCCTTTTTCCAGTCGTTTTCCACAGCACGTGAGAGCGAGAGGTGAGAAATTTGACGTTCTGATATTCCGTTGCTAGGTGTTCTTTCTCTCTGTAGGACAGGACACCCTGGGGCTGCAGTGCACTTGGAAGTTGGGGCCTGTTTAGTTCCCTCCAAAATATTAAAATTTTCAAGATTCTCCGTCACATCGAATCTTTGATGCATGCATGAAGCATTAAATATAAATAAAAAATAAAACTAATTACACAGTTTAGACGAAATCCACGAGACGAATCTTTTAAGCCTAATTAGACTATGATTGGACACTAATTGTTAAATAACAACAAAATGCTACAGTGTTGTTTTGCCAAAATTTTCGACAACTCAACTGGGCCTTTTACGACATGGTGATGGACCGATGGAGACGGGCAATGAGGAGGAGGCATCGTCTAGCCAGGTAGGGTAGGGAGAGGAGAGCTTCGCGGCATCTTGATCGCCGTTCGTCTCACTCCAGCGTCTGGATTCTGAAAACCTCATGCGTGGAGAGTCGTCAGGTTGTAAAGGATCTAGAAGGAAACTGACACCAGAGGACAGAGGTGGTGGTTACGCTTACGCATGACCCAAAGCGTTAAAGCCGTGTGAATTGAAGGCACTGACGGTAGACTCATCAGTTGACTTGTCTACTCGCTGTCATTGCTTATTGTAAAATGAATGATTGGTCCATTGGATGATTAGCTAGGTTGATTAGCACGTGAAAACCACACTGTGCCTGTAGCAGATGGTGGCTGCAAGTTTGTTACTGGTAATGATAATGAGTAGCATTAAGTTCCAGCGTAGTAAGATTTTCTTTGAACTTTTTTTACAGTTCACACTTCAGAAAGGCTCGAGGGGAAAGAAACCCTAGCGATCAAAGCAACAGAGGCTTTCGCTCTGCCGAACAAAAGAATGGCCACTTTACAATTGTTACTGTCATTTTCTTTCCTTCGTGACGAAGTTCGCACGCGGGGCGGATAGATGATGGATGGAAGCTGGAGCTGGAGGTCGTCCGTCAGTGCGCCACCACCAGCACGAGATTTCGCTTTGGAGCTTTACGCATATGCGAATCCTGTAAACTAAAGCTCCTACACCTAAAGCCCACGCTTTGTGCCTTTGTGGTATGTTATGTATGTAGAGTGCAGGCTTTCTGGAGTAGTTTGTACTAGTACAGAAGAACGTTCTTTTGATCCCAGCCGTATTTGCCATGAACTTTTCCTTCAGAAAAGACATAATAAATACATGTCATGTCATGTCATGAACTCATTCATGGCCGATAACATATAGGCTTTTTTTTTCCGTAAAGTTTCGGTGTGTCGCATGGAATATTACACGGTGTTGTACGAGGTGTTATGATATTAATAAAAAAAAATTATAGAATCCGTCATTAAATCACGAGACGAATTTATTAAGCCTAATTAATCCGGTATTAGCACATGTGTTACTGTGGCATTTTATTGTCAAATCATGGACTAATTAAGCTTAAAAATTCGTCTCGCAAAGTAGTGGCAATCTATGCAATTAGTTATTTTTTAATCTATATTTAATACTTCATGCATGTGTCAAACATTCGATGGGACAGGAACGTAAAGTTTTGACGGAGGATCTAAACAAGGCCACAGTGGCTCTGTTTGGTTTCTACATATGCTTCTTAAATTACTGTCACATCGAATGTTTAGACACATTCATAGAATATTAAATATAGACTAATTAAGAAACTAATTACATAACTTGCGACTAATTTACGAGACGAATCTTTTAAGCCTAATTAATATATGATTTGACAACATGGTGCTCAGTAACATATGCTAATAACAGATTAATTAGGCTTAAAAAATCGTCTCGTAAATTAGCATCCACCTATGTAATTGATTTTGTAATTAATCTATATTTAATGTTTTTTATTAGTATCTAAATATTTGATGTGACATGAATTTTAAAGAACCAAACACCCCAACCAGTATGAATGTATGATAATTCCCATTCCTCTGTCAGTTGTCCATCTCGTTTGTTTGCTGTCATTACCAGTGCAGAGTTCCTGAGCTGGACTGACCGCCCACAGCGAAATCTCGGCACGATCTGTACCAGTCGCCTCACCGGTTTTGAACTGGTCGGCGAGCAACGGATATCCGTCCGATCGCTCAGTAGCCTGCGTCCCGGCCGTTGATGCGTCGGGCGCATCTATCTCGTTGCCAACGTCAATGGATGAGGCTGCACTGCACTCGTGCCGCGTCAACGGTCGACGGTCGACGCCCACCTTTTGTTTCCGGCGCTGAGCTGAGCTGAGCTCTCGTCCAAAACAGTCGCTCCGCCATCAGCCCATCACCCAATCAAGAGGTGGTGGAAAAATGTGAACCCTCGGGCCGGGATGAACACGAAAATGACATTCACAGAAATTTAAAAAATACAAACACCACGAGGAAAATAACAGAAGATGAACCAAATTAGCATGAGCGAGTCTAAAGATGGCAACGGATACAAAATACCCGTATGCCCGCAGGCAATAGACCCGCTGGGCAAGGATACGCCGCGGGCACGGATACGGGTACGTCTCTAAACCCAACGAGCATCAGCTAATGAGCCAAAAAAATGTTCTACCCGCACCCGCAAACCCGCCACACCCGCTCCAGTTGCACAACCTTCAGCCTGTTCGGTTGGCTAGTTCGTATCGTTGCTGGTTCGTGAAGAAGTACTGCTGGCTGGTTTGTGTGAGAAAAAAATACTGTTTCGACTAAAAATTTACGATCGTTTACGACAAGCCACAGCCAAACAAACATGCTCCCTCCAGCTCCCCTATCTATTCCCACCGCACGCCTCTCATTCTATCCTATTCTATCTTCTTGATTTCTCCACCAACCGCATGCTCCCATCTATTTCCACCACCGCTCCACTAGTCGCATGCTCTCTCTCCTTGATTTCTCTGACACAGCAACAAGGAGCGGCGGCACGGCACTCACCGGCGACCTGGCTAGGAGGCGCGTGGACCTCCCTGTCGTGGCGCGTTCCCTCCGGCCTCCGCTATCGTCGGCCTGCAGCGAGAAGGAGTGCGTCGGAGCTGCTCTGCACCGGGTCGCTCCACGCCGGCGCGCATGCGGTCATCCTGGAGATGCGTATCCTCGTCCTCGTCGAGCCGTCCCGCCTAGCTACCGTTGACGTCGAGCCGCCCCGCCTCCCCTGGCAGCCAGCGTCGCCCATCCCGTCGCACCAACGCGCTGTCCTCCTCTAGATCTGGCGGGCAGACGGGTATGCCCACGGGTAAGGCATGCCCGCGAATAGTGGGCGCGGGCACAGGATGGTGCCCGTGGCGGGTGGCGGGCGCGGGCATGAAATTTTGCTCGCGGGCGTGGGCACACAACACTGGTATCCGCATCCATTTTGCCGGTTGCCAAGAAATCCAAGCAAAACAAAACAAAAATCGGTCGTCACCTAACATTTGCAGCGATCACCGAACTGCATCTCAACGATAGCTCTAAATCAGCGTTAGTTATGCATCCACGTCACGGCTCACAATTAGTCATGCTCGTTTTCTTAATTTAGGCACAAGAAAACGAGCAGACAGAGAGAACTTTTTTCAATAACAAGTAATAAACAAACAAAAGCGGGAAAAAAAACAAACAATCCAGGAATTCGATTCCGTTTCCCCATCCCTGCTGCTCATGCGTTGATTCAACTTGGGATTTATTTAACGACGATCGGGCTGCCCGTCGTCCCTTGTCTTCTTCCTCGCATCATCCGCTGATCCGCCTGTGCGCCCTGTGGATTAGGGGCCCCATGGCTCACATGCACGCCGGGGGCGAGCTGGAGGATGCGCCGCAGAGCTCGTCACGCCGGTATGTTTTTTTTTTTTTGGTTCCGGCAGCCATCCATGAGTGCCGTGTGCGTGCCGTGCCCTGCCTGCCTGCCTGCCGCCGCCCAATTCCTATTAGTGGAGAGAGATGGGGGATTGGGGGGCACGCATGGCGTCCCGGATTCTATATTTCGGACGCGGATTCCGGATGCCCATCATGCGTTCCATTGCTCGTGCGATCGATTCGCCATTGCCGGTTGATCTGCTTCCTGGCTGCCTTTTCGTGGCGAGGTCTGAGGTGGAAGTGCTGGGGCAGCTTTCCCCGGTGATTGAATTACATTGCATCGCGTCGTCAGGGAACGGGGATACACACGGGGACATGATTGGGAGACGGGCGTTGCTTAGCCGCGTTGCGATCGTTTTCTATCTAGATCTGTATATGCTACTGCTAGCCCAATTCATGTGTGTTTTTCTGACGCAAATTGGGGTGCTTTTGTGTGGGTGTAGATGGAGTGGGGAGGGCACTTGCATGCCTTCCTTTTACAATTGCTTCATTCACACTTCCTTTCTTTTTGTCTCGACCTTTTCGTCTCTTCTTTTTCGTCACTTCTTTTTCCGTTCATGGATTTTATTTCCACGTTGAGCTGGGATTGGGTAGCTAAAGTTCTTGTTTTTGAGACACGCCTAGGCTAGAATTGGGAGAAACAAAAAAAAAAAAAAAACTGTATGTAGTAGGTAAATTGGGCAAGTGGGGGAAAAAAGGCGGGAGGAAATGTTGCAAGGCGCTAATGGAGTAACGTGGGTTGTCATTTCAGCCATTGTTGCTGCATCGTCTTGACGACGTGCCCGCGAGGAGTTTGATTTGATGGAAGCGAAGAACCAAACCGGCGGCGGCGAGGAGTACAGGCCGCAGCAGCCGGCGACGATGGACTCGCCTAGGGCGGCGCAGGCGGCGACGCGGCGCAAGAAGATGACGAAGCAGCTGACGGGGAAGCGGGACGACACCGCGATGCACGCGGCGGCGCGCGCCGGGCAGCTCGCGTCCATGCGGGAGATGATGTCCGGCAAGGACGCCGAGGAGCTCGGGACGCTGCTGTCGAGGCAGAACCAGGCCGGGGAGACGCCGCTGTTCGTGGCCGCCGAGTACGGGTACGTGGCCCTGGTGGCCGAGATGATCAAGTACCACGACGTCGCCACCGCCAGCATCAAGGCCCGCAGCGGCTACGACGCGCTCCACATCGCCGCCAAGCAAGGGGATGTAGGTATTGATTGGTTGGTTTTTAATTCCTTTTCCTTTCTCATGCATATGCATGCATGATCGCCATCCATTGCCCTTCGATAGTCGAGATCGATGATGTCTCATCCATCATGCACTGCACATACAGACGTCGTGAGGGAGCTGCTGCAAGCGCTGCCTCAGCTATCGATGACGGTGGACTCGTCGAACACGACGGCGCTGAACACGGCGGCGACACAGGGGCACATGGACGTGGTGAGGCTCCTGCTGGAGGTGGACGGGAGCCTGGCGCTGATCGCGCGCAGCAACGGCAAGACGGCGCTGCACTCTGCGGCGCGGAACGGGCACGTGGAGGTGGTGCGCGCGCTGCTGGAGGCGGAGCCCAGCATCGCGCTGCGCACGGACAAGAAGGGCCAGACCGCGCTGCACATGGCCGCCAAGGGCACCCGGCTGGACCTCGTGGACGCGCTCCTCGGCGCCGAGCCGGCGCTGCTCAACCAGACGGATAACAAGGACAACACGGCGCTGCACATCGCCGCGCGCAAGGCGCGGCACGAGATCATCAGGCGGCTGGTCACGATGCCCGACACGGACCTCAGGGCGATCAACCGGTCCCGCGAGACCCCGCTGGATACGGCGGAGAAGATGGGCAACACCGACGCCGCGGAGCTGCTGGCGGAGCACGGCGTGCAGTCGGCGCGCGCCATCAGCCCGAGCGGCGGCGTCAACAAGCAGCAGCGCGAGCTGAAGCAGCAGGTGAGCGACATCAAGCACGAGGTGCACTCGCAGCTGGAGCAGACGCGGCAGACGCGCGTGCGCATGCAGGGCATCGCGAAGCGCATCAACAAGCTGCACGAGGAAGGGCTGAACAACGCCATCAACTCGACGACGGTGGTGGCCGTGCTGATCGCGACGGTGGCGTTCGCGGGCATCTTCACGGTGCCCGGGGAGTACGTGCAGGACCCGGGCAGCCTGGCGCCCGGGCAGGACCTGGGCGAGGCCAACATCTCCCACCAGACGGCGTTCATCATCTTCTTCGTGTTCGACTCCGTGTCGCTCTTCATCTCGCTGGCCGTCGTGGTGGTGCAGACGTCGGTGGTGGTGATCGAGCGCAAGGCCAAGAAGCAGATGATGGCGGTGATCAACAAGCTCATGTGGGTGGCCTGCGTGCTCATCAGCGTCTCCTTCCTGGCGCTGTCGTTCGTGGTCGTGGGCCGCGCCGAGCGATGGCTGGCCGTGTCCGTCACCATCATGGGCACCACCATCCTGGCCACCACCATCGGCACCATGCTCTACTGGGTGATCGCGCACCGCATCGAGGCCAAGCGGATTCGCACCATCAAGCGCAACAGGCTCAGCCGCTCCCGCTCCTTCTCCTGCTCCGGCATGTCGGAGGGCGAGTGGGTCGAGGAGGAGTACAAGAGGATGTACGCCATCTGACCATCCACCGACGCTAGCTGCATGCTTTCATCTCGTGCATTTGCATGAGCATCGCATTGCCAAGCTGCCGTGCTTCGACCCGGGCTAACATTGGTCTTCAGTAACTCTTGCTGATGGAATTTTGCTGAGGACGGAAGTAGCAACTAGCGAATAAACCTACAATTAGATTATTAGAACCCTATGCGCATCTTGCGAGATTAGTAAAATTTGTCTTCGTCAAGAGGAAAAGCTGATTGCTAAAGTCATGATAGAAGATAGCGCAGTGTTGCCACGCCAGTGCACCAGTGGACTTGTTATTGACTTCAGACCATGTATGCAGTATAGTATTAGTGAAATATTTTATTAGACGCTGTAGCCGTGATTTCTAGACGACCATGCACTTTACATTGTCTGACTCTGACTCAAGTATAAGTATGGTAGTCAAAAGAAATTGATTAGAATCATGGCACAGTGACGAAGATGACCATGCTCCATGCACTTTCACCGTAACATATGCACTGCATGCGTTTAGGCCTTGTTTGCATATACGCAGTTGGATTCGCATCAATCCATATGCGTTAAGGTGGATTGAAGTGGAACTTAAACTAATTTACACCCTAACATATGTGGATTGAGTTGAATCCGACAACATCCAAACAAGGCCTTAAGTGGATCACCATGGTTGTACACTTTGGATCCATGAGGCAAAAGGTGAAGGTGACAAGATGTTCAATTATATGTGTTACATATGACGTAATAAATTTAAAAGTTAATTGCTGTAGTAAATTAAAAGGTTAAGTTGTTAACTATGCTATGCTAGGTACCTACTATTCGTTATGTGAAAAAAGCTACCTACTATTTGTGATAATCGTTTTTATTTTAAATGTGAATACTATTCAACTAAAGACTTTTCATGAATAGTCATAGAAACATATACAGAGGATACGAGTTGATTGGATTATAAGATATATAATTAAGACGGGGTTATGAACTTATGGTGTAACGACTATGACAATAGCAAATACAAATCTACGTCGTCGAAGAAGGAAATTATAGTTTGTTATGCTTTTAAAGAACAATCAACCTTGAGTTTGTGCTAAGTATTGTGATTTTAAAATGCATGAGGTTGTACAACATGTCTTTGATAAAGAGTGCTTTAATTTTAACTTTTCAAAGATAAGGTAGGACACACACCCATTTATGCTGATCACCAATAACATACATAGCAATGACCCAATATATTAAGGCTATGTTTGGTTTAGCTGTTCGAGATCGAGCAATGTTTATATAGCCACGGCTCCATTGCCGCATTTCCTGATTCTGCAGCGGCAATGTTAATATCAATATTTTTTGCTTGCATGGTGAAAACAATATAGAAATGCATGGTGTTTTTTGTTTTGTTTTTTCTGTTATTCTCATCAGAGTTAAGTTGAACCAAACAAGCCCATGGGTCATATACAAAAATATAGAGTGTACAATATTTTCTATTCATTGAAAATATTAAAAAACCATCTTTCTCTTAGAAATATGACAATTATAATTTTTATGATTTTTAAAAGTAGCATAAAACAAGTGATATTTTCTAAGTGAAAATATTATTTATCATCTTTTCTATGGCAAGAGACATATATGAATGCATATGTTTGTACGTATATACTAATTTGTATGTAGAATTCATGTACCTATTATACCTATGCGTGTGTATATGGTGACTGGTGTGGTGTGTTGAACCAACTCTAGAGTTTAGAGATCCCACGTTCAGCATAATCCTGAGGGCTTGTTTGGCTGCATTCGTATTCACCTCAATCCACTTGTGTTATGGTGGATTAGAGTATAAATTAGTTAATTTTTTTACTTCAATTCATCTCAATACATGTGGATTAGGGTGGACACAAGTCCAGCCAAGCAAGACCTGAATACAGGCTTCACAAACCGAGTCAGAAAATACTAGCTCTCAAGTTAAGGGCTCCTTTGGACCAATCATTCCCCCATGAGATTTAGAGGGGATTGAAGAGAAAATCAGTTTATTTTCACCTCAATTCCCTCTCGTTACTGTGAGGAATGGCCGAATGGGTGTATCCAAGCTAGCGGTTAGAGGTGTGCGCGTGTAGGCCTTTTCTAGCGGATTGTGTGCTTGCTCTTCTTAACTGGGCCAGATGGGTCGAGGTACCTGCATACGAGCTAGCCCATGGCCCACACCACACCCTTGCACAAACTGTTGCCGTCAGTCAACGCGGTTCGAACAGGACATATCAGAGTGAGATAATTTAGAAAGAGTAAAATACACCGGAGGTCCATTAACTTTCGGTGAAATGTCATCTAGGTCCATTAACTTTAAAAGTGCATGTTTGGGTCCATTAACTTTCGTTTTGTGTCATCTAGGTCCATCAACTTTGACTCATGCATTTTTGGTCCATGAACTTTTAAAATGGTTCACTGCAGGTCCACGCATGCATGCACGCACGTTGACTTTTTGCGTCGGTGGAGGCATGCCTGCACTCGCCGCCGTCGCTCGTCTGCCGGGCATGCATGTGTGTTTCGTGCTCGAATCATCATCATCAGGGCAGGTATGTGCATGCATGACGATGCTGGGCGGCGGCGGCTGGTTGCTCGGTCCCTCAGGGCCAGCCGTAGAGCTCGTACCTCTTGCGAAATCCAAGACGCTGAGGATACTGGAGGCGAAGAGGAGCGGGAAAGGAATGCTGTTGCTGCGACAGGTGACTGGCGGCTGGTTGGCTCAAGAGTCGGACGATCTGACCCCGGAAGACATCACCTTCACAAAAATGTCAGAGAGGACTCCTGGGTGCAGTGAGCTTTCGGACGCGAAATTCGCGTGCCTCTGCGTCACACGTCAAGAGCAACGCTATTGTGATCGCTAAGGTTAGTAGTGCACGCATGCATACCTTTTAGGTTATGTGGGGAGCGCGATATAGCTAGCTGTACAGTCTATTGATTCTGTGCCTGATGATGGCTGGTCTCTGCAGAACAATTGCATGCTGGGCATGGGCAGTGGCCAACCGAACCGGCGGGAGAGCCTGAGGATTGCTTTCAAGAAGGCAGGGGAGGATGCCATGGGAGCTGCTTTGGCCAGCGATGCCTTCTTCCCGTTTGGTAAGGGAAAAAGAAACCAAAAAGTGCTGGCTTAAAAATTGGAATTGAAGCATTTATCGAGTACTAGTTGATTTCGATCAATTTTTATCTTGTTCCTGAACCGTACGTAGAAGCAAGCAATCACATGGTTCTGGATGCAACAAAGAACACTAAAAACAGCGTTTGTTATTTACTCCTATTAGCTAATTAATGTGTTGTTGAACCGGAATGATGATGCAGCTTGGAACGATGCGGTGGAGGAGGCGTGCCAGAGCGGCATCGCTGATCGCGGAGCCCGGCGGCAGCATCCGGGACCAGGACGCCGTGGACTGCTGCAACAAGTACGGGGTGGCCCTCGTCTTCACCGGCGTCCGGCACTTCAGACACTGAAGGTCACTGAAGAAGCCGCCGCCGCGTCGTCGACACTACTTACTGCACAAACTCGGCAAGTCGGCAGTGGCACGCGTCCGGCACTACTGATGACTACTGAGTGATGATGCGCCGCTCTGTTTTACCCTGACCTGACGCGCATGCAGCCCGTGCGGGCAGCCACGTGCACATGCACGGCCGCCGGAGCTCGCCACGCGGTGCCGATGAAGGCGTGCGGATAGATGGAGCAGTAGCGGGACCGCCACCCCTTGATGTGCATCCGGTACCCCGTCACCACGTCCTCCGTCACCGTGCCGTACACCCACCCGATGTCGCTGCCCCACCCGGTCTTCTTCTCGTACGCCGCCGTGCACACCGCCACGGCCTCGGTGATGGTCGCCTCGTCGGACACGATGGCGGCGGCCTCGTCTGCGTCCACGAACGGCGACGGGTGGGACACTCTCGGGATGGTGTCCACGAACGCGTCCGACTTGCCGTACGACTTCTTCGGTAAGGGCAGGAAGCCGTGCTTGCCTTTCGCCACGGCGGCCTTGGTGGTGAGCTCCAGCCCACGTTGATCCTCGGCGGGTCGAAGCCGTAGAGCGTGATGCGGCGGAACATGCACCCGGTGCCGACGTAGATGGGGCCCTGCATGCCGTCCAGCGCCCGGAGCGTGCCGTCGAAGAAGATGCGGTTGTGGTTGGCGTACAGGTCCGTGGGGTCCACGCCCTCGAACTGTTGTGGGAACTGCACGAACGCCACCGTGTCGCTGTCGCGGCCGAGCATGAAGCAGATGCCCGTGCGCAGCGCCTGCGAGTTGTTGATGTAGTGGTCGCAGTCCAGGTTGAGGATGAAGGGCGAGTTGGAGATCACGGCGGAGCAGCGTTCAGCTCGTTCATGGCGCCGGCCTTCTTCTCGTGGTTGAACCCGGGCCGCTTCTCATGGGAGACGTACACCAGCATGGGCTTCTCACGGCCTTCTTCTCAATGTGTAATTACAATAGTAATTAGTTACTCCTCTCCTACAGTACTTGGGTGAAGGTGAAAGCGAAACTGGCGGCGAGTGCAGGCATGGCTCCACCGACGCAAAAAGTCAACGTGCGTGTATGCATGCGTGGACCTGCAGTGAACCATTTTAAAAGTTCATGGACCAAAAATGCATGAGTCAAAGTTGATGGACCTAGATGACACAAAACGAAAGTTAATGGACCCAAACATGCAGTTTCAAAGTTGATGGACCTAAATGACATTTCACCGAAAGTTAATGGACCTCCGGTGTATTTTACTCATTTAGAAAGGGGGAGAAGAAAGCGGAGAGGAGAAACAGAGAGGCTACTAGTTGGTTGGATTGTAATTAACAAAAACGGTGTTATAAAGCATGTAACTATTCTGACAATGTCAAATACTCAAATACAGATCTAGTGTGGTAGAGAACAACAATACATAACCAACAAAATTTATTGCATAGTATCTGGTGCTACTTAGTTTTCTATGAGTTTACAAGATTATGAATGCATATGATGTGCATATTGTGTGGTGGCGGACCGTTCAAAGTTCAATGGGATAGATCAAAACTAGTCATTGGCGATTTGCTCGCAAGGATTCCAGGAGTTATGCTTCAATAGGTCCGGTCCTGTTCGCTTAATCCATACTTTTCAGCTTGTTTTTTCAGCTGGAACAGTGTTTTTCTCTCACAATAAATCAGCCGGAACGGTGTTTCGGTTTGTTTTTTTAGCGAAGTGAGCGGGGCCTCTATCAGAGAGCTACAATTTCTTTTAAAAAAAAATCAGGATAGACTAGTATATATATGGTTTTGTTTAGTGTTCACTAGAAAGCAACGCGCGGTGTTGTCGCGCGCCTAGGTAGAGTGCATACCATTTTGATCCAGTTTGGTCATGCATTTTTGTTGCCCCGGCCTGTTGGTTGCTTCTTTTTTATGAAGCAATGATGCATAATTTGGGGATTTGGCTACTTAGAATTCGGTGATTGTCTATAGGCTAAGAATAAATAATAAATGATCGAATTTACATGGACCTTGTACCTGCTGAAGGGGGGTCACTCCTATGTAGAAGGAAGAGGTGCTAGATTCTGATGTTTACAGATATATATGTGTGACACAAGCTAACTAATGAACATATATGATTCTATAGTTTTTGCAAGGTTGACTTAAACAAATAGGGAATATGGCATGATCATTATGCTTAGAAGACCTTCAGCATACTTAAAAGTCAAAATTGTAGGTCACTTATATTGAACATCTTTGAGAGATGCTGAAAATAGTCTTATGTTATCCAGCTATAGTTCTTGTAGTTTGATAAATGTATTTTAGCAATAGGATATATGATTGTATCTGGATGCTGGAAAAAGCCTGAAGAAGATGATGAAAGCATATCTCAGAAATTCATCAATTGTAGATTTTCTGAAAGCATATTTCAACATAAGAATACAGGGTAGAACGATAGAAATAAGATATATCCGAGGTCTAACATGAAGACTGCAATTTTGGGCAATGCAAGGATGGCTTTATTCAGAGCATTTGTAGCACAAGCTATTCTTTAGCTACACATCTAGCTACATTATCTATTTTCAGCAACATCTATACATAATTCACTGCTAGTAGATAGTAACTTATCATAAAAACAGCCATCTTGCAAACTAACTACCAGGTAAAATTGTCAGATGGAGTCCCTTCCTCAATATGGAGTGCTTTTGTATAGAAGAGAAGCGAGGAACAGAGCTGCCAGAGTAATGGATAGATCAATGAAGAAATGGTTTTGCATGAGCACACCTTGGCATAAGAACTCCATCTGTACACAAATTTATACATGCAGGTGCGATGGAGCAGTGCTCATCATCATATAATGAGTTGATCAAAATTCTCTTAGATTAAGAGTATACACAGGCACATGATTTTTCACTTTGGTGAACTGACGTAGCAATGTCAAATATCTATAGGAAGCATACTTGAACAGATAAAGATGTCATGTACCAAAAGGCAAGAAAATGTCCATACCTTTATGTCTGTAAGTTTCAGCCGTTTGGCATTTTCACAGACACACAGTGGGCACTGCGTTAACGCCGGATAAATGATGCAGCGGTGGAAACAAACAAATATTCTAACTATGAAATGTGATGGTGTGATGTTTGCATAGGCAATAAAAAGGAAAATAAGATGAACTCAGCCGATTCACTCTATCCTTGATTTTTTTTCTTTTAGGAGCTTTGCAAGCTTATTTGGAGAAGGCCACAGGAAGATACAGCGATCATTGATTGCTTTCCGTCTTTAATTATTTCTGGTTTGCTGTCAGATAGAGTGTAGACTATGGACATGCAGCACATGAACCAGCATGAGCAATGGAGGAAACTCAGGAATGATATTGTCACCTCTGCAGTTTTATGGAATTTATGGAAACTCAGGAATGAGATTTGTTTTCAGAGGGCTGGTTGGAAGAGTATGGAAATACTACTTCACAGGATAGCTGGGACCTTGCAAAGCTGGGCGGGCAATCCTATGTCCACAAGAAAGGAGAGATCAATTGATGGATATCATAAACAAGATCAAAAGAGCGGCTGCGGAGGTCCATTGGTTACCTTACCAGGCGGGGAGCTGACAAGCCTGATTGTTGTTGATACAAGCAACACCAAGTGGGAGAGCGTACATCTGGAGAAGGACTGGGCACATGGTTTCGAGAACCCCTGGTGGAGGTCTCTGAATGAGATCCTGGATACGGTGTGAAGACGTTTGGGGAGAGGCTGATGTTATGTTTTCAGAACTCTTTTATAGTTTTCTGGTGGTAGTTCTCTTGTGCCGTGTGTTCTGTAAGCTGTTTCCCCAGCTCTGGCGGGTGCTGGGTGTGGTGAATGTTAAACTTTGTACTGTAACTAAATGATCTGTGGTCTTTTATGATAATGAAAGGCCGGGGCGATGGCCCTCGAACTCTAAAAAACAACTTCATTATATATAGTGACTAAATCAAGTTGCTATATTTGCGTAGAATCAACGTGCCCATATATCCAGTGCAATGGCGTGAGCCAGTGGCGGAGCTCGCAGCAAAACATAGGGGGGTGCCATTTGTCTAGCATGTACAGAAATCCATGTAATTGTTGTTCTTCGTCTTGCCTTTGTTCTAGTTCAGTTAAGGAGCAAGAATTGAAGATTGCTGAACAACTGAATCATCTCTTTTCCTTTTAAAGAATTCAAAAATGGGTTTCTCTAACCATTTCACCTAAAAATATACAAAGGTAGCCATTATATCATATGAACCAGGAAATTTGTGATAAGAAGCACATCTAATTTAATTTTTCTAGATATAATATACCATCCCAATCAATTTAGCATTCGGAAATTGGGAATTCGGAAGCAAAGAATAAAATTACTGCAGAACAAGCAAACGAACAATTTTGAATCTTCTTTCCTGTAAATCGTGCCCAAAAGAGTAGCAAACTAGGGCCCTGTTTGGTTCAGCTTATGGGAGTCTCGCTTATAAGTTGAGCAGAATTATATAATAAGCCACGATGTAGAAAATCTGCTGTCTAAATAAGCGGGTTGTTTGGTTGATCTGATTATTTCGGGTATGACATTTTGCACTGGGAACCTGAACTTTTTTCAAACTGTGTAGCACTATTTACTACTATTTCTGTGAGTCTATAGCCTTTCAACTGGACTCAACTAAAGTTTCTATTTGCATCCTGGTCCTTCTTCTTCAATCGACGCACGAGCTCGGAGGGAGCCGGCCTCTCGCCGATGGCTTGCACGGAGGGGAGGGGCACCGCCGCCGGCGGCTCGAGCGGAGGGGAGGGGCGGCACTCCAGCGGCTCGCACGGAGGAGAGGGGCGCCGCCACCGCCGGCTCGAGCGGAGGGGAGGGGCGGCACGCCAGGCGACTCGAGCAGCGAAGGCCCGCCTGCGGCTCGCGCTAAGGGGAGGGGCGGTGCGCCGGGCATCTCGCACGGAGGCGAGGCGCGGCTCGCGCGGATGCGAGAGCACGGGAGAAAGGAGGGGTGCAGTATGAAACGCAGAGTGGTGTTTATCCCCTTGTTCCTGGCGCAACCAAAGAAAAAAAATCCAGAGTGGTGTTTGGAGTCAATAAGCCGTCTATGTATAGATGGCATAGTCGTTTAGGTCATCCTTCCTTTCCCATTGTTAGGCATGTTTTAAAGAATAATGAGTTATCGTTCTTAGATGATGCTAGTGAGAAGTCAGTTTGTGATCCGTGTCAAAGAGCTAAGAGTCATCAATTGCCTAATGCGAATACAAATAATTGTTGATGCAAAAGTGATCTGCAAACACAAAGGGCTAATACCCGAATCGATATCCAAAGCGTGCCAGTCGATTTGACCTGCTAATCGACAAGGATGAAGATACGAACACTTTGGTCCTGACAACAGCGATACGCCCGGAAGTCACGGCCAAGAGGTGCTCACGCGGAACTCGAGAATCGCCGAAGGTCGCACTGAAGCGATGCAGCTCGCCGAATCAATGAGAACTCGTAAAAAGGAAAAATATGCAAATTTGACGAAGTCGCCGAAAAGTAAGTAGATGCAAATAGGAGTAAAAGTTGGTTTTGATATTGATTGATATTGTCTATTACATTGCCCCTTACTCCATATTTATACCCTGATCTAAAGAGACACAACCAAACACAACTAGGACACCAATTCTATATCTAAGGAAACACGTGACTCTTACACGAATCATAACCTAACAAATACAGAAAAGGAAATCAACTCCTATCTATTTCCCTGTCCGCCTCAATTACGATGGAAATCTCACTGTCTTCCTTCCCATCGGCATACTCCCTGCTTCATCGGCAGTAGTCTTCAAGTCTTCCTTCATCGGCATACTCCCTGTTTCATCGGCAGTAGTCTTCAAGTCTTCCTTCATCGGCATACTCCCTGTTTCATCGGCAGTAATCTTCAAGCCTCCTTTCATCGGCATCGACAATAACTCCTCCAACCTCATCGGCAACGCCCGAGTCCAAATCAACCTTTCCATCGATCATCACCAGCTATCGGCAACCATTTTTACAAACTGGCTTTCATTGGCTATCAAAGTATTCAATAACTTTCCCCTTGCCGATTAGTCCACTCCGATTATTTTGACACGTGCAAAAAACGGTGTCAACACATGCCCCCCAATTTCGGAGTATAAAACCATTAATGCTCCGAAATTTACTCCAGATAACACTTGCCTTTGCCCAATTACCGTAACTCATTCTCCAAGCCAAAACTTGATTTGTTATCAAATCCAATCAAATCTAATCTTGATTCACGCACTTCAGTAAATATCGCACAATCGCCAACCACTCTTGCCTTGATTATGATTGAGATACCAAAACAATAATCCATCGGCAAGATCTTAACATGATAATGCTGCCATTTTCAGAATTAAAATATCATGTATCGATATCCCTTCCAAGTCATGATTACTTGTTATCAACTCATCTGTACAATCCCCTGATTATCGCGCGAATAGTTACCATATCCCTCTGCACCGCCTTGACCTATATGCGCGCGTCATAGAGATAAGTCCAAAATACCCTTATTCTGGGCGGCTTATAAATAGATTTCTCCGGAACCCTCATTTTCTATCTTCAGCCTCCAATCCTTGGCATTCTCTCTCTCCGGCGGCGACTCCGACGAACAACCGCGTGACCTCAACCAACAAGAACCCTTCTCCGGCGCTAACTTCAAGTTCCCGGCTCGTATTTCCACCTTCCTCAAGACAATGGCCATCAACTTCGACGTTCCCGCGGTTCGCTCCACTTCCATTACCTTTTACTTTGATCTTTTTGCAAATTTATTCAGTTGGTGATTTTTCCTTTCTTCTGTCTTCTGGATTCCATAACCTTAGGAACTGCGCAACAAATTAATTATTCCAACCGATCAGCCGCACGTCCAATGCCTTGGACCAATGGGCAACCCAGATCCAACCGATCTGATCAACACAGAGGTTAACAGAATTCCCTTTAGAGCCCAAAATTTCTCTCTGAATTTGTGGAAAGACACATTCCGATCTTGGCCCAAAACCACCAAAGGGTGGAAAGATTGGTATTTGAGGGTTAATAGATCGATGCAAGTATACTGGGCAGAACGAAGGTTAGACCAATGTATCAGGCTCTCTATTGCCGATATGCAGAAAAATGAATCAATGATAATTGCAGCTGCTTATTTCTGGTCAGATACGACCAATACTTTTATGTTTGGACACGGCCCAGCTACTCCTACCCTTGCCGATGTCCACATGCTTACTGGCTTGGACATCTCAACTGCCGATGAAGGCTCCATCTATGGTAGAAAGCCTGAATATAGAGTGAATACCCGTAACATCGGCGGTTGGACAGGATATATTCAAGAATACCAGAAAACCGGGACACCTAGCCAGAGGGAACATGCCACATTCCTGAATATGTGGTTAGAAAAATTTATCTTCTGTGGTCGATCAGTAGGACCAACCAACGCCTTCCTCCCTGCAGCTGAACTTTTAGCTAATGGCGTAAGGTTTCCTCTTGGCCGATACCTTCTGAGCTCCACCTATCATCTTCTTCACCAAGTGTCTCAGAAACTTTTGCTTGGCGAACCCATCGGCAACCTAGGAGGCCCGTGGTGGTTTATCAACATGTGGCTGAATGCCCATATGCACAAACGTTTGCAATGGGACTTTTTTGCTCAACAATTCTCACGAGAAATTGCTGAAGATTATGTGCTCGGGGATGATGAATCGGCAACACGCTCACCCCTCAATTTTGGTGAAGCCATAATTGTCCTTCCTGGAATAGAAGCCAACGAAGACCAAATCGGTAGATTCTTTCAAAGCTTCTATAATGGTCTTTCTCGTGATCATAGGGCCTGGGTGCCTTATATCGACGAAGAAAACAGATTCCCCCTTCTTTTCAACTTTGCCGATGACACTCTGAATCAAGATAATGAGCTCATGATGGCTATCATTACTCCCAGGGCAATTCCAGTAAACACATTCGGCAGCGGGAAAAATACCAACATTACATATGAATTTTACAACCCATCGGCAGTATCCCGCCAATTAGCTTTTGGGCAACTGCCAATCAAACTCTGCTTTGCCGATGTGATCAAACCCAGGGAAACAATCACCTGCGGAACAGACTGGAACAAGGTAGTACAACTTTCTCCTGATGCCGATACTACAGATGTTGATATATCCACCTGGACACCAATATCTTTCATCACCGAGTCATACAAGCAATGGTGGCGAGAGTGGAAAGAGCAACTGTTCGCAACTTCTGCTCACACATATCGGCACATGATCGACCCTGAATATGCCATCCCTGACGACGCGGTAAGTTTCCTTTAACTCCCTTCTGCTTTTCCCTTCATTTATCAGTAACTGATTCCCTTGTAACAGGTTAACAACCCAGCACCATCGGTGAGCAAAAGTGGGAAACCCTTCAACCTCCGGCCTGTTTCCCCAACATCGCCGATCGGCTACAACGCTCCCACCTTAGCTGCTTTGACCCACCAGAAGATTCGTACCAAGACCATCACTTCTAAGTCCAAATTGGCTACATCCAGGGCTACCCCATCGGCCGCTGCTACAACCTTGGTCAAAGCCTTTAAGGTAACAACCTTGTTTATTTTCACTTATGCCGATCACAAACTATATTAACCTTAATCATCAGGGGGTAAGAGCTGCTACTGGATCGTCATCGGCAATTCCGCCGATATCAAGCACCACTCCTTCAGAGGTAGCTTCTTGACTTTACATTTTATCTATTAAATATCATATCTCACACTTGTTTTACAGCAACAATTGGGTACATCGGCAAACGTACCAGATGCCCAAGCTTCACAACCAACAAGTGTCGATGCCCCCCAGCCAATCGTTGCCGATGTCCAAGCAAAGCGCAAAGCTTCAACAGATACTGAAGCACAGCCAAAACGACAAAGGTCTATGCCGATCCCTACATCTGCCCCAATGTCATCGGTCATCATACCTCAAGAGCCCACCACCGATGAAGTCACAGAGGATATCCCATCGGCAAGCTCAGCCGATCCACACGACATACTCCAGGTTGCTTCCTCCAGTCAAGCACAGGAAATTGCCTTGAAATAGGTAAACCGATCAACCTATCTGATTTTACAATACTCATACTTACCCCTGACTGATCTCCTTGTCTTTCTCTCAGGAACAAGATTCCCCGAACAGCCTATTTTCCTTTGCCATTGACATTTCTGACGACGATGGAGAGGAAACAAGTTCTTCCCTTGCACTGGGAACAATATCGGCAGAGACTAAATCCAAGTTAGAAACCCTCCTGAACTTGCTACAGCAAGGTACCGCCCAACTGGTAGATGACTCGGACCCCGCAAAGGCAATTTTCAAAACAATTCGTGGCCAGGTCCCTGCCGATGTCGAAGAAATACTCTTCCCAGCAGCTCACTTAGAAAGCCGTCAACTGCAATATCAACGGGCTGCTCAGCGCATTGCCGATAGAGCAGCTCAAGCTCAACTTAAAGAAGAGATGCTACAACTGAAACAAATCGCTGATGAGAAGCACAAGGGCATCGTCAACTTGCAGACTTCGGGTGCTGCACTTAAGCAGAAAATCTTGGATCTATCGGCAAGGAAGGCAGCTCTATTGGCTGAATTGAAAGAAATCGATGCAGCCTTAACTCATGCTCAACAAGAAGAAAGCCAGCTACCCAATGCCGTCAAAGCCCTTCAGCAAGAAAGAGATATCCAAGCTCGCAAAGCTTTAGCCATGAAGAAGAAACTCAAGCCTGTGAAGGGTGCTGCCGATGACGATATCAAAGAAATGGAAGAAGCCGACCAGATTCGCCTGCGTGCGATATTAGCTATCCAATCCTTGCTGAACGTGTAATCTTATTTATTGTATCGGCACTTTATGAGACATTGATACCCTTGCATAATTCTAGCCGATAGTACTGTTATCGGCACTTATACTTTTATGCATCTGTCCAGATACTAGGGTAATATTTCTTTAAATATTTTCCATTTAACGCTCTGGGAAACACAACCCCTTCGAGGGTTTCTAAAATATATGCATTACCAGGAATAGACTGATTTATCCGATATGGACCTTCCCAATTAGGAGACCACTTTCCAAACTTTGAACTTTTAGTCCCAATCGGTAAAATCAATTTCCAGACCAGATCTCCATCGGCAAACTCTTTTACTTTCACCTTCTTGTCATATCATCTAGCTACTCTTTTCTTATTTTCTTCAATACTAACTAAAGCCCTTAGCCGATGACCCGCCACATCTTCCAACTCATCTTTCATAAGAGTATTATACTCATCGGCTGTCAACTGATTTTGAGAACGTATTCGTCTAGAGCCAACCTTAATTTCCCAAGGCAACACTGCATCGTGTCCATATACTAACTGATAAGGCGTTACTTTGGTTGCACCATGGCATGACATCCGATATGACCACAAGGCTTCATTTAATACTGTATGCCACCTCCTAGGATTTTCTTCAATTTTGCGCTTAATGAGTTTGATGATCCCTTTGTTAGAAGCCTCAGCTTGACCATTAGCTTGAGCATAATATGGAGAAGAATTTAAAATTTTAATTCCCATACCTACAGCAAACTCATCAAATTCTCCTGATGTAAACATAGTACCCTGATCGGTAGTGATAGTCTGAGGAATACCAAATCGGTAAACAATATGCTCTTTCACAAAATCAATCATATTGACCGATGTCACCTTTTTTAAAGGAATTGCCTCAACCCACTTTGTGAAATAATCGGTAGCAACCAGAATAAATTTATGTCCTTTACTCGATGGCAGATAAATCTGACCAATGAGATCAATAGCCCATCCCCTGAACGGCCATGGTTTGATTATAGGATTCATAGCCGATGCAGGCGCTCTTTGAATATTACCAAACTTTTGACACCCCTGGCATCCCTTAAAATATTTAAAACAATCTTCAAGAATAGTCGGCCAATAGTACCCATTCCTTCTGATCATCCATTTCATCTTGAAAGCCGATTGATGTGCCCCACATACTCCTTCATGAATTTCACCCATCAAGCTTTTCGATTCATCATTGCTAACACATCTGAGTAAAACTCCATCTATAGTTTGATAATATAATTCATCATCGAGGAGCACATATTTGGTAGCTTGGAACCTTATACGTCTCTCAACATTTCTACATGGATCCTTTAAATAATCGACAATCTCTTTCCTCCAGTCATCGATATCAACTGCCGATGTTAGCACTTCCTGAATAGGCTGATACCCTGAAGCATGCTGAGCTAGTCGATTAGCTTCCTCATTATGCAATCGAGAGATATGTTCAAGACGAAAATCTCTAAATCCTTTCAACAATTGCAAACATCTTTCATAATACGAAATCAAAGCTTCACTTCGGCATTCATAAATTCCAGCCAATTGATTTATAACTAGCATAGAATCACCAAAGATTTCAACAACATCGGCACGTATCTCCTTCAGCAATTCTAACCCCTTTATCAAGGCTTGGTATTCAGCTTGATTATTTGTCGCTGTAGCAACAATCGGCAATGAAAACTCATACTTCTTTCCTTGAGGTGAAATTAACACAATGCCGATACCCGCTCCTTCACCACATGTGGACCCATCGAAGAAAAGTGTCCAGGGAGCAATCCCCAGAGAATCCACCGTGTTACAATGCTGAGTGACAAAATCAGCCATCACTTGCCCTTTAACTGCCTTAGTTGATTTGTAGCGTAGTTCAAATTCTGATAATGCTAAAATCCACTTGCCGATTCTACCACTTAATATCGGCATCGACAGCATATACTTGACCACATCGTCTTTGCATATGACCGTACATTCAGCAGATAACAAATAATGCCTTAATTTGATACAAGAAAAGTATAAGCACAGACACAATTTCTCGATAGCCGAATACCTCGTCTCAGCATCCACTAATCTTCTGCTCAAATAATAAATAACACGTTCTTTCCCTTCAAATTCTTGAATAAGAGCTGAACCGATAACTGCATCATCAGCTGACAAATATAACCTGAAAGGCTTCCCATGTTGAGGTGGAACTAGCACTGGAGGATTTGATAAATATTTCTTAATTTCATCAAGGGCTAATTGCTGTTCAACTCCCCATACAAATTCCTGATCAGCTTTTAATTTAAGTAGTGGGCTGAAAGCCTTGATCTTACCCGACAGATTAGATATGAATCTTCTAATGAAATTAATCTTACCGATCAAAGATTGCAATTCAGTCTTATTGGCAGGAGCAATCACCTTGTTAATTGCATCAATAGACTTCCTACTGATTTCAATGCCCCGTTGATGCACCATAAAACCCAAGAATTGTCCTGCCGATACACCGAATGCACATTTATTAGGATTCATCTTCAATCCATGCCTCCTTGTGCACTCCAGTATCTCTCGCAGATCGGCTAAATGTGCTGTGATATCTCCAGACTTAATCACTACATCATCAATGTAGATCTCCACTAATGTGCCGATGTACTCATGAAAAATAAAGTTCATAGCCCTTTGATAAGTAGCACCGGCATTTTTCAAACCAAACGTCATGACTATCCACTCGAACAACCCCACATGTCCTGGACATCTGAAAGCAGTCTTGGGAATATCCTCCTCAGCCATGAATATTTGATTGTAACCTGCATTACCATCCATGAAGCTAATAATTTGATGTCCAGCCGCAGCATCAATCAACAAATCAGCAATCGGCATTGGATAGCCATCCATCGGTGTGGCTTTGTTGAGATTCCTGAAATCAATACAAACACGAAGTTTTCCATTTTTCTTATAAACAGGAACCACATTAGAGATCCACTCTGCGTATCGACATTGCCGAATAAACTTTGCTTCAATTAATTTAGTTATTTCGGCCTTAATGTCAGGAAGTACATTAGGGTTGCATCGGCGCGCTGGCTGCTGATGTGGCCGAAATCCAGATTTGATAGGTAACCGATGTTCAACTATCGATCGGTCTAATCCAGGCATCTCAGTATAATCCCAAGCAAAACAATCTTTATATTCTTTTAACAAATCTGTTATTCGCTGCTTACACTTAGAATCTAACTTAGCACTAATAAAAGTAGGCCTCGACCTATCACCATCACCGATATCTACTTCTACTAAATCATCTGCCGATGTGAACCCTTGACCTAATTTTCCATCATCGGCAAACCTATCCATTAAAACTCCTCTTCAGAACCGACTGCTTGGATTGGTGGAATTTCATAATCAGCAACTCTAAGGAACTCTTTTTCCCAAGCTTCTCCTGATATGCATTTAGTTCGCTCATAAGTATCTGATTCTGCCGATGCGATGATATAAGAAGAATCACTAGGGACGACCTCAATCTTATCCCCAATCCACTGTACGAGGCATTGATGCATTGTAGAAGGAACACAACAATTAGCATGAATCCAATCCCTCCCTAGAAGCAGATTATATGCACCCTTGCCGTTGATAACAAAGAACGTCGTTGGCAAGGTTTTGCTGCCGATGGTCAATTCAACGCACACTGCCCCTTTAGCCGGTGACACATTGCCTTCAAAATCTTTCAACATCATATCGGTTTTGGTCAAGTCTTGATCTCCCTTACCAAGTTTCCGATACATCACGTAAGGCATAATATTAATCGCAGCCCCTCCATCAATAAGTACCTTAGACACAGGCTGCCCATCAACTCTGCCCTTCACAAATAAAGCTTTAAGATGCTGTCTCTCGTCATCGGTAGGTTTCTCAAAAACAGCCATCATTGGATCTAGTGTTAGCTGAGCCACTTGATCAGAGAGAACAACTTCTTCCTCATTATCAGATAGTGCCAGAAACTCCATCGGCAACATGAATACCATATTAACATCTGCCGATGGACCCTTATTTTTATGTTTTACCTGCCACTGCTGATGACCAGGCCTTTCATTGGAGGAATTTTCTTCCTGGTATAAATCCTCCTGACGCTCACGTTGCATCCTCCTTCTCTGCGTCTTTGTCAGACCCTCTGGGCACCATCGAGGAAACTTGGTCTTCCAAACCGGCTGATAACAAGTCCTAGTTGGTTCTACGCGACGTATATTAGGGTCCCTGTAGAATATTTCCTCATCGGGAACTCTTGCGTTTGCCATCTCCTCAAGCTCCTCTTGATTCCTTGGAAAATATCCAGCGCGTTTACCAAGCCTCTCATGTACACTAAGTCTGCCCCCCAGCCGATCATGCACTGATGCTCTGCCTCTGATCGGCTCGTTGATAGACAAACCCTGATTACCACGTTGAAACCTCCTTTCTAAACGATTGACTCCGTAATAACCATTACACTCAGGGCAATTTTCAACAGTTGGCAATTTAATACCTTCTTCCCAGCAATGGATGAAGAACGGACATCTCCAATGATCTTTATGTCGATTCCACTCTTCCTGACGTCTCATTTCTTGCTGTTGCCGATATCGGTCATTACGTTGACGCCAACCCTCCTGCTGCCTTCGATGAGTAATCACAATGCCAGGTCGAGGAGGATTTTTGGAACTACTGCTTTCTCCTAACAAACCCTTACTCTTTGCATCATCGGTAGTTATCCGATGTTGGGGGTCTACTGACGCGTTTTTCTCAGCAGCCTCTGACGTCAATACCTTGGTCTTCCCTTTGGCATCCAACATATTTGCTGGAAAAGGGTGTTGATCAATTTTCATCGGCTTCTGGGTCTTGGAAGTACCAAACTTAATTCTCCCAGATTCAATAGCCGATTGTAACTGTTGCCTGAATACCTTGCACTCATTTGTACTGTGTGAAGTTGCATTGTGCCATTTGCAGTACAAAATCTTCTTCAACTCTTCTGCCGATGGGATCACGTGATTAGGTGACAGCTTAATTTGGCCCTCTTGAAGCAGAAGATCAAATATTTTATCGGCCTTGGTGATATCAAAGGTAAACTTTTCTGGCTCTTTTTGACCAAAGGGACATGATATCGGCTTTTTATTCTTAACCCACTCAGCTAAGCCGATAACTGGTTCTTCATCAGAGTCAGAATCTCCTACTTCTTCAACAAATGATACCTTTTTACTCCAGTTCTTTTTAGGTTCAAAAACCCTAGTATCTTGATCAGAGATCCTTTGCACAAGATGACTGAGGCTTTCAAACTCCTGAGAAGCATATCTGTCCTTAAGATGTGGCAATAACCCTTGGAAAGCCAGATCGGCAAGCTGCCGATCGTCCAGCACCAGGCTGTAGCACTTATTTTTTACATCTCGTAGCCTTTGTACAAAGCTCTCTACCGATTCATCATTACGCTGTCTTAATTTTACTAAATCGGTAAGCTTCTTTTCATGGATTCCAGCAAAGAAATACTTATGGAACTGTTTTTCTAGATCAACCCAAGTAATAATAGAATTTGGTGGTAATGAAATGAACCATGTAAATGCTGATCCAGACAAAGATGATGAAAATAAACGAACTCTTAATTCATCTCTGTTAGCTGCCTCTCCACATTGAATAATAAAGCGATTGACATGTTCCATTGTTGATGTATCATCTTGCCTAGAGAATTTAGTGAAATCCGGTACCTTGTACCGATTTGGGAGAGGAATTAAATCGTATGCAGGAGGGTATGGAGTTCGATAAGAATAAGTATTGACTTTGGGCTTTATCCCAAACTGATCCTTCACAATTTCTGCTATCTTATCGGCCCAAAAAGCATCAGCCTCCTGCTGACGAACTGGTTGAATTTCTACAGGAGGTGCCTGCTGACATCCCTCTACATATCTTTGTAGCCCACGATCTCCAGCAATCGGCATATTTGCCGTTACTTGTGGTCCATTAGCCTGTTGGAAAGGATTCATCGGCTGGGCTGCCGATGCTTGATTCTGGAAACCAGCTTGCATATGACCTTGTTGAATCCCTGCAACCTGCTGATTTCGCTGAACTGTATGTTGAACAGGTAACTGTCCTGACCAATCATTATTAGAACTCATCGGTACAAAACTTACCGATGGCTGGTAATTTGCTGATATTGTTGGATAATTATAACCGGTTTGAGGCATGAACTGAACCCCAGTTTGATTCATAGCAGGGGCTTTCTGCTGCATCAGCAGTACGCTCGCCGATGGACTTGAATTGAATGTTTGAATCATAGGCATCTGGAAACCTCCTGGAGTTGGTTGTACAGAAGTAGTTGTGGCATATTGAGGCACTTGAGCCATCGGCGAAACGGCCGATGATATAGGCGCTCTTCCTGCTGCATCAAACACTTGAGGTAATCTAGGATTGAAAGCAGATGACTCTGGAGGCATGCCATATCCCCACCAATTAGTAGGAATCTGGTTATTCTGAGACACAGGGCCTGACATAGCTGATGCCGATAGATCTGTATTAAGCTGAACTCGCCCTCCTGGTAACACCTGATCTGATTGTATCGGTGTAGATTGAATATTAGGTGAGCCTGCCAATGCTGGAGGGGAAGTAACTTCTGTACCCACAACGACCGAAGGAGCCGATGGAGTTTTGACAGATGCCGGCTCTGGTTGATGATAGGCAGGCCCAACGTAATGTGGTGCCGCTTGTCCTTCTTTGAGAGTTCGAACCACAGCATTATGAACAGTATTGGACAGCACATTGGAATAATTAATCAAAGCATGATTTACTGCAGAATTAACCATCTCTTGAAGTTTACCAGGATTGGAGTCAAAGGTAACCTGCCGAGGCAACGGCAAATCTTGCTTCTGGATGACTTGTCCACTCTTGTTCAAGCTAAACGATCTCAGACAAAGCTGCTTGTATTCTTCTACAGCTTTTTCCATAGCCTGCCTCTGTTCTTCCTTGAGATCTTCTTCTGATACTGCGATAATGTTCCCTGGATCGATCTCGGAATTGAACATATTGATTGATTGGTCCCACCGAGCGTGCCAAAAGATGTGTTGATGCAAAAGTGATCTGCAAACACAAAGGGCTAATACCCGAATCGATATCCAAAGCGTGCCAGTCGATTTGACCTGCTAATCGACAAGGATGAAGATACGAACACTTTGGTCCTGACAACAGCGATACGCCCGGAAGTCACGGCCAAGAGGTGCTCACGCGGAACTCGAGAATCGCCGAAGGTCGCACTGAAGCGATGCAGCTCGCCGAATCAATGAGAACTCGTAAAAAGGAAAAATATGCAAATTTGACGAAGTCGCCGAAAAGTAAGTAGATGCAAATAGGAGTAAAAGTTGGTTTTGATATTGATTGATATTGTCTATTACATTGCCCCTTACTCCATATTTATACCCTGATCTAAAGAGACACAACCAAACACAACTAGGACACCAATTCTATATCTAAGGAAACACGTGACTCTTACACGAATCATAACCTAACAAATACAGAAAAGGAAATCAACTCCTATCTATTTCCCTGTCCGCCTCAATTACGATGGAAATCTCACTGTCTTCCTTCCCATCGGCATACTCCCTGCTTCATCGGCAGTAGTCTTCAAGTCTTCCTTCATCGGCATACTCCCTGTTTCATCGGCAGTAGTCTTCAAGTCTTCCTTCATCGGCATACTCCCTGTTTCATCGGCAGTAATCTTCAAGCCTCCTTTCATCGGCATCGACAATAACTCCTCCAACCTCATCGGCAACGCCCGAGTCCAAATCAACCTTTCCATCGATCATCACCAGCTATCGGCAACCATTTTTACAAACTGGCTTTCATTGGCTATCAAAGTATTCAATAACTTTCCCCTTGCCGATTAGTCCACTCCGATTATTTTGACACGTGCAAAAAACGGTGTCAACAATAATATGTCTACCTATCCTCTCTAGTTAATTCACTCTGATGTGTGGGGGCCTGCTCCTGAGTCCGTTGGTAGACACACCTATTATGTAAGTTTTATAGATGACTATAGCAAGTATACTTGGATCTACCTCCTGCGCAAGAAGTCTGATGTTTTCCATGTTTTCCGAAATTTCCAAAGTCTCGTTGAACGCAAATTCAATAGGAAAATCTTGTCCATGCAAACCGACTGGGGAGGAGAATATGAGAGCCTAAATTCCTTCTTCCAGCAAATTGGAATAGCCCATAGGGTGTCATGTCCTCATGCCCATCAACAAAATGGCTCGTCTGAGAGAAAGCATCGGCATATTGTAGAAATTGGCCTTGCTCTTTTAGCAAACGCTTCCATGCCTCTCAAGTTCTGGGATGAGGCTTTTCTCACTGCCACATATTTGATTAATCTTTTGCCTAGCAGAGTTATCAATTACAAGACACCGGTCGAGCTTCTGTTCAAAGAGAAACCGAATTATTCTTCCTTGCGTGTCTTTGGATGCGCGTGTTGGCCAAACCTTCGACCTTTCAATCCAAGAAAACTTGCTTTTCGATCCCAGCGATGTGCTTTTATTGGATATAGTTCTATGCATAAAGGATATAAATGCCTTGATATCTCGACTGGCCGTGTCAACAACTCAAGGGATGTGGTCTTTGATGAATCAATTTTTCCGTTTGAGAGCCTCCATAAAAATGCCGGTGCTCGCCTTCGCAATGAGATCCTTCTTTTGCCTTCTCATCTTTTGAATAATATGGGGGATGTAAGTTGTAATGCTGATGCTTCTAATGATCATAATCACAATGATGCTTCCAGTGATTCGCCATGTGTGCAGGAGCTTGTTGAAGAAAACCGTGCTCAATTTGGTGCTCATTTGACTCCAGAACAACATGCTGCAGAAGGGGTTCCTACTAGTGCAGATATCGAGCCTGATTTGCCTGCCAGCAATGGCTTCGATTCCGCGGAGGATTTTATGAGCGACAGCAGCGCACCAGCCCTGGACTCCCATTCTTCAACTGCAAATTTGCCGAGCACCAGTCCTGCGTCCGCCTCGCCTCCAAGCAGCGGCGGATCCACAGGGGGGGGCTGGGGGGGGCTCCAGCCCCCCTTAATTTCTTGATTTCAAGCCTAATCACTGTAGCAAAAGCTTGATTTCACCATTAAATCTTCATGCAAATCAACATCTTCATTGTTTTAGCCCCCCCTTATCTCGCATCGTGCATCCGCCACTGCCTCCAAGTGCAGGAGGGCTGCCTCGTGTCAGTACGGCGCACGAGCCCCCCAGCACTGGGCACGGTATTCTCTAGGCCGGATCCGCCATAGAGGACACAACTGCAGGCGAATCAAGTGCACCTCGACCCAGGACACGTTCTCAAAGCGGTATTAGCAAGCCTAAGATTTTTACTGATGGTACTATCAGATATACATTTTTCTCTTCTACAGGAGAGCCACAGACATTACAAGAAGCTCTTGGGAATCAAAGATGGGCAAATGCAATGCAGGATGAGATCACAGCACTTCACAAAAATAACACGTGGCATCTTGTGCCTCCCTCCAAAGGTAACAATCTTATTGATTGCAAATGGGTATATAAATTGAAAAGGAAGGCTGATGGTAGTATAGATCGCTACAAAGCAAGGTTGGTCGCAAAAGGGTTCAAGCAGCGATACGGTATTGATTATGAAGACACGTTCAGCCCAGTGGTAAAAATTGCCACGATTCGTCTTGTTCTATCAATTGCAGTATCACGTGGATGGTGCCTTCCGCAGTTAGATGTGCAGAACGCGTTTCTTCATAGCGTTCTTGAGGAAGAAGTCTATATGCGACAACCTCCAGGATTTGAAGATGCAAGGTTTCCCAATTATGTTTGCAAGCTTGATAAAGCGATCTATGGATTAAAACAAGCACCAAGAGCGTGGTACTCGAGGCTAAGTTCAAAATTGCTTAGCCTCGGTTTTGTGGCGTCTAAATCAGATACGTCACTCTTTATTTATTCAAAGTCAAATACAGTTATATTTATGCTCATATATGTTGATGACATAATTGTTACCGGGTCTTCTATGGAAGCAATCTCCGCATTATTAAGGGATCTTCGAGCTGATTTTGCGCTGAAAGATTTGGGAAATCTGAATTACTTTCTTGGAATTGAAGTCAAGCCGACACAACATGGTATTGTGCTATCGCAGTCAAAGTATGCGTCGGATATCCTAAAACGGGTTCACATGACGAAGTGCAAACCAGTGTCGACTCCTTTAGCTGCAACCGAGAAGCTATTTGTCAGAGATGGGGCATTGCTATCACTTGAAGACAGTACAAAATATCGTAGTATTGTTGGAGCATTACAATATTTAACACTCACACATCTTGATTTAGCATTTGTTGTTAATAAGGTGTGCCAGTTTCTGCATGCTCCAACCGTAGCTCATTGGTCGGCAGTAAAAAGGATCTTACGATTTGTAAAAGGAACTATTGATACGGGATTTAAGATTTGGAGTTCTCATTCAACTTTGCTAAGTGCTTTTTCCGATGCGGATTGGGCTGGTGATATTGATGATAGGCGATCTACAGGAGGATTTGCAGTCTATTTCGGTCCAAATTTGATCTCATGGAGTGCAAAGAAACAGCCAACAGTGTCTCGGTCTAGTACCGAAGCAGAATACAAGGCCTTGGCCAATGTCACTGCTGAAACCGTGTGGGTTCAGAAACTATTGACCGAATTGGGCATAAGACTGAAGGAGCTGCCGTGTCTGTGGTGTGACAATCTCGGTGCGACATATTTTTCAGCAAATCCTGTGTTTCATGCTAGAGCAAAACATATTGAGATTGACTTTCACTTCGTAAGAGAAAGAGTTGCAAGGCGTCAGTTGGAGGTCAGATTTATTCCTTCGAAAGATCAACTCGCTGATGGATTTACAAAAGCATTGCCTAGTCGGGAGTTTGAGAGATTTAGAAACAATCTAAATCTGGTTAAGAAACCAAGTTAAGATTGCAGGAGGGTGTTAAACATGTAATTATCTAAAGTATGGCATGGCTGTAACATGTAACAACACGTGAGTAGTACTCACGGTTGAACCGTCAGGTATGCATGTCACGGTTGAGTTAGGACTCCTAATTATGGTAGAACCAAATATGGTAGAGATAGACCGTGACTTGCTCCTGAAGTTGTAAACGCCTGGATGTAATCTGTTGTCCTTTGGACTATATATAAACACGAAACCCAAGCCTCGCCAAGATAGGTTGGCTTGGTTCCCTCCTTTCTTTCAGGGTGGTGATATGGATGAGGATAATGGAATGATTAACACTCAAGAAAGTACAATTACTGTTGCTGAAATTGCAAGTCAGGATGATATACCAAGACTCAGGAAGATGACAAGACGATGAGATCCCAGGAAGCAACCAAGTTGAAGGCCATGAAGACTCAAGCTAATGAAGGTCCTCAAGAGAGACGTAGAAGTGAAAGATTGAAGAAGGAGATTCACTTAACCACTGAGGAGAAGTATGAAAACATGGCTAAGAAGCGCTGCGTGGAAGGTAACACAAGTCACCCATCTTCTCTAGCTGATATAGACAATAACAGTATGCGTGTTTTGGCAAAAAAATATGGGTGTTGTCATTGAAATTGATGAATTTGATTCTTTTGATACTGTTAAGGAATTAGAGCTAGCTAGAGCTAATTTATATGACAAACAACATAATAAGAAGAATTTGGTTTCAACTGATGATCTGACAGAGAGCAATGAATTTGAGGACACATTGTTGACTGAATGGCATAAGGATGAATCTTCTGAGTCAGAAGATTTCATCAAGTCATTATCTGTTAAGAAGAAGACTAGTACTAGTAAGAAAGTTAAGTTTGCCCTAAGAGGGAAGAAGCAAGACCAAGAAGATCTTGGCTTGTAAATCTTGGGTTCAATAGGTATTAAGATACCTCTGAATGCCAGGAAGAGAAAAAACCAAAGAAAAAAATGACATTACAAGGCCTAGTGTGGAACTGTAGGGGCCTTAGAAAAAAAAGGGGTTGCTACATTTCTTAAAAATCTCATTCAGGAATATCAATTTCACTTTGTGGGCTTACAAGAAACTATGATTAAAGATTGTGAGGATACACTGTTAAGAAAATTTGACCCCAATCAGGAATTCATTTGGATGTGGAATCCCTCCAGAGGAAAATCTGGGGGCATTTTAGTTGGAGTTAGAATTGAGCTCTATGATGTTGGTTCTTTTAGACAGGGTGATTATATGCTCCAGCTTAATCTGTGGGATAAAAAACAATAAAGTCAAATGGAATCTTCTGATTGTATATGGGGCTGCACAAGAAGAAAATAAAATTGCCTTCTTATCTGAATTATCTAGATTCTATGCAGAAAATTCTGAACCTTTATTGATTGGAGGAGATTTTAACATCATCAGATTTCTAAGTGAAAAAAAATACTATGGATGGGGTGCATAAATATACTGATACTTTCAATTCTTTGATTCATTTTTATGAACTAAGAGAAATAGTCATGTCTGGAGGTATGTTTACATGGTCCAATAACCAAGAATGTCCAACTTTAGAAAAGCTTGATAGAATTTTGGTAACAAAGCAATGGGAGGATATTTTCCACAAACTTTGGTCAAAAAATTACCCAGGGTGATCTCAGATCATAATCCCTTGATACTGTCTTCAGGTAAATGTGATAAGTTACCCTTTATCCAATTCAAATTTGATCTCAACTGGTTGAGAAACCCATACTTCTATGCAAATGTAGAAAGGATCTGGCATAAACCGTGTAGAGCTAAGTCATCTTTGGATAAAATCCAGCAAAAAATCAAGTTAATCAAACAGTACTTTAAGGGGTGGGGCTTTAATCTTCAAGAAGAACTAAGGAAGAAAAGAATAGAAATTCAAAATGAGCTGGTTGAACTAGAAAACCATGAGGAAATCAGTGCTTTATCTGTTGAACAATTTGAGAAAAAAACATGGCTGTTCTGTGAAAATTTTAAGCTGTTAGACCAAGAGGAGACCTACTGGTTTGAAAGAAGTCATGAGACATGGCTGCTTAAGGGTGACAATAATACCACTTTTTTTCATAGATGTGCAAATGGTAGGAAAAGAAAAAAACACCATCATTACCTTGGAAGATGGAGATCAAACAATAGAAGGAGACCAAAACTTATTACAGCATGCTACTAAGTATTATACTGATCTTTTTGGACCTGGACAAGGATTTAATATTCAACCTGATCCTGATACGTGGGAAAACACATCTATGGTTGATGACAATGATAATGATTTATTATGCAAGCCCTTTTCTGAAAATGAGGTAGCACATGCATTATTTCAGATGGAAACAAACAAAGCACCTGGACCTGATAAAATACCTGTAGAGTTTTACCAAAGTTGTTGGAAGATTATTAAGAATGATATCATGGATCTTTTCAATGACTTTTATAATGAAAATGTGAATATTAGCAGAATTAACTATGGGATTATAACATTACTGCCTAAGGTTAAAGAGTCTAGTAAGATTCAGTAATACAGACCAATTTGTTTACTGAATTGCCTATACAAATAATTACTAAGGTTTTGACAATTAGGCTGGAGGCTGTAGCTGACAAATTAATTCATAACAATCAGACAGCCTTCATGAAAGGAAGAAATATAATGACTGGAATTCTTTGGCTGCATGAGATTTTGCATGAAACTAAAAAAAGAAAAGAGATGGGTATCATTTTGAAACTTGATTTTGAGAAAGCTTACGACAAGGTTAACTGGAATCTCCTTTTTGATTGTATGGAAAAAAGAGGCTTTAGATTAAAATGGCGCAGTTAGATCAAGCAAGTAGTTACTGGAGGAACAGTAAGTGTGAAGCTGAATAATTCTATTGGGCCTTATATCAAAAGCTATAAAGGAGTCAGACAAGGTGATCCCCTGTCACCTATATTGTTTAACTTAGTAGCAGACTGTTTGACTAGGCTGATTTTTAGAGCTCAACATAATAGTCTGTTTACTGGGTTGATTTCTCATATTATACCCCATGGAGTAGCTGTCCTGCAATACACAGATGACATAATCGTTTGTTTGAGACATGACATGACTGGGGCTGTCAACATGAAATTTCTGTTATACATGTATGAGATGTTGTCTGGTCTCAAGATAAACTTTAACAAGAGTGAAATTATCATGATTAATGATGAGGAAAGTTTGGGACAAACATATGCTGATCTTTTTAACTGTCAGATTGGATTCTTTCCAATTAAATATATGGTTGTTCCAGTGAGCCCAAGTAGACCATGTTATTGACTGGTTGCCCCTTATTGATAAAAGTAACAAGAGATTAGATACTTGGAAAGGGAACTGTATGTCCATAGCTGGGAGGACAACACTGATTGGAGCCAGTCTTAATAACTCCCCAATATACCATATGTCCATTTACCTGTTACCCAAAACAACTGTGAGCAAATTAGACAGAATTAGAAGATCTTTTTTCTGGCAGGGGGGACAAAGAAGAAATATCACCTGATTAAATGGGAAAAAGTGTGTAAGTGTAAGAAAAAAGGAGGTTTGGGTATTAAGGATTTGAGGAAAATGAACATTAGCCTATTGTGCAAGTGGTGATGGAAGCTAGAGAAAGAGGAAGGTTTATGGCAAGATATTGTCAGACACAAATACTTGAGGAACAATTCAATCCACTCTGTGACACACAAGACTGAATGATTCACCAGTATGGTATGACTTACTTAAAATCAAAGAGGTTTACTTGTTGGGAAAAAAAATTGCACAAAAGATGGGTGTCACACTAGGTTTTGGAAAGATTCATGGGTTTATCAACTACCCCTTTGCTTAGTTGCACCTGATCTTTTTGAGTTATGTGATTGCAAGGATATAGCTGTTAAGAATGCTAGGAATGGTGAAATACCAATAACTTTTAGAAGGTGGCTGCCAACCGAGCTGAGAGATAGATGGGAGCAAATCTGGAGGGATGCACTTGTTTTCCCTCTTGAAAATGTTTCTGATGAGATTAGATGGTCTTTGGAGAAAAACAACAAATTTTCTGTTAAGTCCACTTATAATGCATTGACAAGTAATGATGCTGGGGTTTATCACAAACTGATCTGGAAGGGTAAGATCCCTGCAAAGATCAAAATCTTTATGTGGTTGATGATTAATGATGCAATTCTAACTAAAGACAATCTTATCAGAAGAAAATGGAAAGGAGACCCTGCTTGTCATTTTTGTGATAATCATGAAAGCATCTCACATCTCTTTTTTCAATGCCATGTGGCCAAAATCATATGGGTTGTGGTAGCTAAATGCTTTGGAGCTGATACTGTTCCCAGGAATCTAGACCAGTGCTGGCGTTGGGTAGCTAAATGGTTACCCTCTGGGAAAAAATATCATGTTTTTGGTGTATCAGCAATCTGTTGGGCCATTTGGAAGGCGCGCAATAGAGCGTGTTTTGACAAAGTTGTGATTAAAAGTCCGCTGGATATTTTTTGTCATATTTGTGCACTTATGAATTACTAGACAGGCCTCTATGCTGAACCTGATAAGGAGCAACTCATTGAGGGAATCAACACGATGCTGAAGGTGGCGAAAGGGATCCTGAAGCGTCAGAAGGAGGAACCGGAAGCAACAAAGCAACTTCAAGACGGTGGAACCGGTTCAGATAACGCTGGAGCTTAAATCGGTCTACTGCCAACAAGTCATCAAGTTTGCGGCTGTGAAGATTGAATCATCCTTTTGCTCACTGGATTTAGTCATCTTTTTGCTGGAAACCTGTCTGTAGGTGGCATATGTGCTCCGTAGTCTGCGTTTGTTAGTGTTTTTAAGTTCCTGGAGTCTTCCTTAGGTTCTGTGAGCGGATGTCCTAACTCTGAGCCAGAGTCTCAGGCGTCCCAGTTTGCTCACCGTGACTCTGTTTTCGAGCTCCTTGCTTCTGTTATGTTATCCTCCAAACTCTGTATTTCCGTTATGTCAAGTAATGGGAATGGGAAGGTTTCTCGGTTGGAAAAAAATAAATAAATCCAAGATTACTCGAACGCCTGCTATATATTATTATCCGTTGAAACTTGAAACCCTGGCAAAAAGATAACGATACATCTGGATTGATTCTCTATGTACGTGCCAAGCAGTTGTATGCATATTATTATGATTTCAAGCGCACTAGTATACAATTCACTCGATCGACACACATACCACGACTATATTTCTAAATTGTTCATGCCTGCAGCGGCCACAACACGCGTATCATGCATGCATTATTGATAGTCCTAAACTATAAGTATGGTTTTATATAAACAAAAAAAAGAGGACGGATTGTGTGCTTGCTCTTCTTAAGAAGGCCCGATGGGTTGATCGAGCTACCTGGACTAATCCGTGGCCCACGGATGTGCACGACAAACTGGCCCAGCAATCTACATAAAGATCGACTCGGACGCGTTTCTAAGCATCTCAAAGTACCGGATTTCCTTCCGAAACATAATTTGAATGGTTATGAGAGTTGAAGGAGTATAAAATGCCTGGTTTTAGATTTTTTGATTGAAAAAACCTAGACTGCAGTAATAATTTAGAGGGGGGTAAAATAGACTTTCTCCCGGGAGAAGTCAAAGAAAAATGGAAAAAGTTTCGTCAAAAAAGAAGAAAAATGAAAAGAGAGGATATTAGGCTATAGATCGAATTTTTTATTTTTTAGCTATTTTTTTGAAAATTTCTCATAAATATGTCCCTGGAGGTAAGATTTTAAAATCTGGACCCTTAGCTCGGCGCCATCGTTGCTGGCGCCAAGCTCGGGGCCACGTTGGCGCCATGGACGCTGACATGGCAGCCAGCTCGGCGCCAACAATCTTGGCGCCAAGCCCTCTTATGTATGGGCCTGAGGTTCCTTTTTCTCTTTCTCTCTACCGTCCCCATCTGCGCCGTCCCCGCCCGCCCGTGCCGCCCCGCTCGCACCCGCGCTCCCGCGCCGCCCCGCCCGCTGCCGCCCCCGCGTCCGCGCCCGTTGTGCCACTCGGCGCCGCGGCCCTGCCCTGTCCCACCCATCCGCGGCCGGCGCGCCCTCGCCAACCGCTGTGCCCACGCGCCCTCACCGGCCGCCGTGCCCGTGTGCCCTCGCCGGCCGTCCGCGGCCTGCCCCGCCCTGCACAGTCCGCCGTGCCGTGCCCGCCCCTATCCGCCACACCAAGGCGCGCGGGAGCTCCGGCCCAGGCACGCCAAGGCGCTCCAGCGGCTTGCTGTTGCACTCCACCAACGCTCCACCAACTGCACAGAAAAGTAAGTTACTTTATTCGTTTGAATTGGTAATTTAGTAATTAGTTAACAATAGTTAGGGTGTAATAGGTAGATAAATATTTAGATAGATATATAGATACTTATGTTGGTATAACTAGTTTTCTATATAGTTATTACATAGTTAGATACATACATAGGTATATATTTAGTACCTAGTATATATATGTAGTACTTAGTACATAGTATACATTTACTTATCTAAAAACTAGAGACCTTCACGTTAGTAGTTAGTGTGTATTTTTGACTAAAAGACATGTGTTTCGTTATGTGTTTGAAATAGATGGACAACCTAGTGACCATATATCATGGAGGCACCGTTGAAAACGATCGCTATGGATATGTTGAGTTTGTTGATATGCAAAGCGTGCCTGTGCTATTCAATGATAGGCCTTCATTTAGTGAGATGGTTGCAAGGGCTCGGGAGGAGCTGCATTGCCTTTGAGATGATGATGATGGCATTGCAGTTGAGGGTGTACAGCACCTAGGTTCTCCTCTAGTATCGTCCTCAGCCTCCTCCGCCTACAAGCCCGCCTCTACTAGAGCGATGAGCTCGCTCAGTCTGCCAGTGTCGTCCTCAGCCTCATCCGCCTACAAGCCCACTTCTGCTAGAGCGATGAGCTCACTCAGTTTGCTAGTGTCGTCCTCTGTCTCCTTCGCCTGCAAGCCCGCCTCAACAAGAGCGATGAGATCGCTCAACCTGGCAGTGTCGTCCTCATCCTCGTCCCCATCATCAGACAACATAATCGGTGATTGAACAGTGCCACCAGCTCGCGTTCTGTGCTCATCTAACTTTTTTCCTCATACCTTGCAGGAGCCACCTCTATGGCATGGTCCTCGGTGCATCTAATCCCTTCATGTATAAAATACAATCAATTAGCAACGCGATTATATTAGATTTAAAATCAGGCAACGAAAAAAGGATCTCAAGCACTCACTGGCACATAATGCAACAACATGTTCGTTCAAGACCTGCATCTGTACTCTTGTCTCCTTCCTTGCCTCCTTTCTTGCTCTCTCCTCCTCTAACGTCCTCTGTCTCTTCAATCCCCATTTGTCAAGCCCAACATCGATCGGGTTACGAATACCGCGCTGTCTAGCAAACTCGCATCTTGTTTTTATGATGTTTAACGAATAGGTTGACGTAATCAGGCCCATATCCCCTCTTCCATGCAATTATTTGCCTCCTCTTCAGTTCATCCAAGAACTTAGCTTGACCCTCATAACATTCCCACATGCATTTCCTAGTGCACTGTTCAAACAAAAAATTATATCATATATGTCTTAGAAAAAAAAACAAAATATAATTTCATGTTTACCACAAAAATAATCAATCTCATCATAGTCAACCATAACGCCGCAATAATGGCCTATTCTAAGCTCCGAAGGGACAAGACCGTAGTTGGATTTAACACCATATTCGCACTTGACTGGCGGTGCTTTGTAAATGAACCTTTCTTTCTTCTTTTTCTTTGTCTTTGATGGCTCTGGCCATTGATTCTTAGGACCGTAGAGCCACTCTTTGAAATGATACTTCGTAAATCCATAACGCTACAGGAGAATACATTAGTACACACACATATAGAGATAAACATTTAAACCGATACACTTTTCACTTACTTCGTGTTTGTTCGGACACACAAACTCCAACGTATTCTTAGGGTTTATCACAGCTCGATCTCCACATTCGCACAGAGGAGGTTCATCGAGTTGTCTAACTGTGGCTAGGTGCTTCTCCTTAGCCGTCATTGGCAGGGGGTTAGGGGAGGTGGAACCCACCGATTAAAGTGCTCACGTGGATATCTCCCTCTACACCAATCGTCGAAAAGGAGGTATCTAGGGTCAAACTTGTCTACACCGTCGATCTACTGAAAAAAAACACTTCTCATGGTCCTACACAACAATATTCCAACAAAATATTAGTAGCCTACTTACACAAAGGAAAAAAAAGATAGTGCAAATAATTACTTATATTAAAACGACTGTATGTGTAGAAGCAACGCGTCGCTGTGTCTGGATGTCTCGATTAAAACACGTCAGCCGAAAAAATCACAGTCACAGTTACGGACAGGGACGTCAGGAGGGACGGGGGCATCTTTGTTAGACACGTCGGGTACAATTCTCGAGGACGACCCCATTTTAGCCAAAACTCCTCCCGATACATTTCTTGCATCTAACAAAACAGTTGTAATTTAACAAACAAAAATCAAAACATCATAAATTAATGTCAATGAGAACCATAACTACAATACAACCAATTTCATTTTAAGAACCGAAAGCAATTAACATTAAACCCTAAACCTAGGGTTGTATAATACAAATATAAAAAATTGCATTAAACTCTAAGTCACGATGAGTCTTAGGTTGAAAAAATCGACTAATATATACCGAATCGATGCAAAAAAAACTAGGAGGGGAGCGAGGATACCTTGCTCTCGAAGATCTACGGATCAAATCAAAGTTTTCAAGGTCTAATATTCTGATTCGTGAGGTAGGATGAAGTGGGGAGAGAAAAAAGCCAAGAGAGAGGAGAAAGAAGAGGAAGAAGGCTCGAGCAGGAAGGTTGGGGCCGGGGTTAAAACACGACCTCATCGCCATAGATCATGGCGCCAAGCTTGGTGCCAAGATGTACAGCGCCAAGCTCGGCGCCAAGATCTATGGCGCCAAGCTTGGCGCTAGGATCTATGGCGGCGAGCTGTCTGTCAAGTCACCACCACATCTGCATCGACCGTCGAGCCTAAGACCTCGGCGCCAGCAACGGTGGCGCCAAACAGTGTAAGCTCGGTGCCAGCAACGATGACGCCGAGCTAAGGGTCTAGATTTTGAAATCTTACCTTCCGAGACATATTTGTGATTTTTTTTAAAAAAGGCTAAAAATAAAAAATTTGGGGCTATAGATATGAGAGGGAGGGATTGTCGGGTTTATAAAACCAGGGTCCCTCGGGGACCGGCTTCCACACCCGGGCTTGGCCCAGGAAAAGCAACATGTAGTTCATAGGCTGACCCAAGAGCCTAAAACACAACGGACCAAAAAGGCAGTCCGGTCGCCGACCGCAAGGTCTACCCAAAAGAACAAGTGCCCGCTCATCAACTTCTTCAGCCCACCTCTCCAACCGGAGAACTCGCTTTAGGCACCAGCCATCTCCAAACGGTCTCTCCAATAGGAAGGCATGGCCCAAAACGCTGCTTCGTACTTCAAACCCGCGACTCTGACCCCCCGACCGGGGCTCGTGGGAACTCTGCTCACCGCTCTTCTTTGACCAGCGCACTCAGAGCTGACTAGAGCCATCTGACTAGGGGCACCCTGTTTGGAGGGCACCGGAAGACGTGCGGAGAAAGGCAAGGTAGGCTCACAAGTCAAAACCACTGTACTAGGGACCATACCCTGCCTAAAATAGTACTCTGCAACCACCCTAACACAAATAGTATTGTAGGCGCCGACATCTCCCCCTATGGTATTGTAGGGGCCGCTAAAAACTCTCATACGGTAAGCCTCCGCATGTCTCTAGACATCGATCGCAGTATGGGCACCAGGATTTGTCGTACCGGGTGAACATAGCATGGCTCCTCACATGCCACTAGGGATCAAATAATATTTACAGGTACCAGTGTCCATCCTTCCTGGAGAAGATAGCACGACCTCCCGTCCGCATTCGACATTCTATGGTGATCCAGTCTTCATCAGTGTGGGCAACAAGGCTTAGAAACATCTATACTCTCTCTCTCTCACCTATAAAGCCATCCCCTTCATCTATAAAAGGGGATACGCTCCCTCCAACAAGGGGATGGATTCAAGAAGACTAGAGTTCCTCAGATCGACATCAACACCCCACAACCGTAGAACCACTAAGTTCCGACCGCGACCCTTCCGGTCGGAGCCAACCGAACCTCTTGTACACCACATCTCTCTTCCTCTCATTTGTAACCCCACAGCAAACTTTGAGCACCTGGGCTCAGAAATAAAGTCATCGATTGACCCTGACTGGACGTAGGGCACGTTGCCCGAACCAGTATAGATCCTGTGTCATTGAGTGCTAGGCCACCTTCGATCACAACGTACAATAAAACTACAAATATTTACTAGTTGGTCATTTTCTGCACCGATAATTAGCGTCGTTACCGGGGAAGATGCTATACGTTCAACACTTTTCAGTCATCGGATGGCCCATTTTTCTGCCACCCCCGCCGTGGCCGGCTCAGGCGATACAATTCGCTTCGGCTCGTTGGAATTTCCCGCACTCTCGCCCATCGAAGTGTGGGCTCCACCCGTCTTCGAGCCATCCTAGGCCTTTCTCTTCAGAAGCCTGGACTTTGTCGCCGACCGACTTGGTGTACTCCACCTCCACGAGCAGGCTCACGACCCAGCACGCATCGGAGGGACATCCTCCATCGACTCTGGGACGCACGACTTCGACGACGCGACATCTACACTTCATTCTAAGCAAACTCTCTGCTCAAACCTCGCTGTGAGTAATATACATCCTGTTATTTACGTACTATGCTCTATCTTCCACCAAATACCCGGTGGGTTACCGTTGTCCCCGTCGCAGCCGCCATATGGCTGGTTACCCTATAGCCTCGTGTCTTCCGCGGACGCATATGCCTAGGGGCTCCAAAAGGTGCTGGTGCCGCACCATCTCATGTCTAAATTCATGGGAATGGCGAGCTATGCTCCCACCTATTTCCTCGACATCATGGATGATGATGTCGGGAGTGACAACTCCACCATCGACGACATGGTGCCTAGCCACCGTCGGTCTCGGGAGTACGCTGTGGTGGACGCCCTAGAACAGCCGCTAGGGGTAACGGAGTCCTTTCGGACCCACGCCCCGCTGGGCCCTCACATGGAGACCCCTGAGCTCACACGTGAGCACGGGGAGGATCTACGATGACAGTGGCCGCATCAGCCACCAATTGTACCAGCACGCTTAGCGCACCACACTGCGCCCCGTGCACATAGACCGGCGAACGGCGCTCAGGGTCATGCCTGTTAGCCCCAGCACCACGCCTGGTTTGGGGGACCAATCCCCCGTAGTTCGCTCGGGCCAGTTAGAACATTGCCGCCGCGGTAATGCTCCTGCGCGACCTATCCGAGCCAAATGACCCTCGCGAACGGGCGATCCACCAGAACCTCCAGGCATTGCTGGAAACCGCCGCTGTTCAACAAGCGGAGTCCTCTGTATCACGACGCCAACTCACGACCTTGCTCCCCATCTGAGGAATAGGGACGCAACAGATGGGGCACTGCACCTCATCACCACCACAACCATTGAGTGTGGCTAGTGTTTTCCTAAACGCTAAACGGTAAACAGTCGGTCACCAACTGTTTAGCCATTATTCAGGCAAAACGTCCCATTAAATGGGCTAAACGACCAATTAAACAGGGTAAATAGGTGATTAAACAGAAACGACGCACCACCATGTAGCGTTTACACGGTGTTTAAATGGGCTAAATGACCGTTTAGGTGAACAGTGAGTGCAGCATAGGAAGCCACAGCTGAAACGACCCCGATTTCCACGAAGGGAAAACCACAACATCAAAGTGTAATAAGACCGTTGAAGATCATATTACCCGAATTCCAGTCGAATATCACATCCATACAAAGTAATATCAGAGTACAAATAGTGCGGAATTACATAAATTATTACATCACCGCATTGGTAGAATCAAAAGTAGCATTCATTCAGAACAGCTTGAAGATAAGATCGCCAAACTCGAGCGTAGGCATGAACCCCTCAACCGTCAAACTCCTTGGAGCTAAACTCCTCAGCAGAACCTGTGTGCCAAAATTTATCAGTATGATTTGTACTGGCCACTCCCACCCTATGAGCATTGCTTTGTGGAAATTGGATGCAAGTTGGATATAATCAAAGGAACCTATAAGGCTGGGGTTTCCTATGCAGTAGCATATCAAGTATATAATAATAGTTGGTCAAGTTTTAACTCCATTCCCATACACATTCCACCCCATTCCCTTCCTAGAGCCAGGTTTCGATCCTAGGATCGATATACCACCATCTCTACACCATCACCATACCATAACCATACCATCGCTCAGTCGATAGGCCAACTCCCTCTCGACACTGTCTCAAGGCCCGTAGCCCCTGGCTACGTCCGACACTCTCTCACGGGGGAAGAAGAGAAGGACTCATCTCTCTATCTAGTTTAAGCGAAACCCAGGAAAGGTCCATAGCCGACAAGTCGGCACATGTATCGATCGATCAACCATACACTCTGTAGAGGTTTTATATAACTACAAGATCCACCTTCCTCGCTGACCATCATCAACTGGGCTGATTCTAGCCTCTTGCTAGCCTAGGATAATGCCACTCTACCATTCAGCCCTGGTACACCCTAAGTCTAGTCTAAGGTGGCTGAAACTGTGAGTCATGAGCCGGGTCCACAAGGTCTCCATGAAGTCTCGAAAGGGTGTGAGGGATCCTCCATGCCCCATACCTCCCTCGCACTATCCGCTATCAACCTAGCAGTAGTGGCAATATCCTACCAAGTAGTCCGGCCGTCCCGCACCATATAGGGCGAGTGGTACGTAAGACTTCTCGGTGAATCTGAGTACTAGTAAGTCCTTAGGGGTGACCAAGCTAGAATGTCTTCAACAGGGTTGCCATTTACCGTGCCACCACAACACCTCCATCTCGGGCTCCTCCCATCACAGGTTCACACCCAGGACCACCTCATATGCCTTTTACCCACCACAGGTATCCATTTCCAAGGGTGCCCAGGTAGCACCCCATGGCATGACTTGCCCCAGGCTCATCGTATACTCCAACTTGGTCGACACAACCCTTACCCTCCACACACCCAAGTCACATACGCAGCACTCTCCCCATAGTCCAGATAACACCAGTTTTCCACCACGCATGTAGTATAAGCATAGTAGAAGTATAAGTAATGAAATATATAGCAGTAAGCGTGTGTCTAGCCTAATAGCAGGGTATGTAGGGGTAAGGTTGCGTCAAGGTAAAGGCCTTCAAGTAAGCATACTACCATGCAATTCCTATCATAATATGACTGTAGCAGTATAGCAATAGCAGATCTATATTAGCCATGCATAATAGGTGCTACAAGATTGGGTGGGATGTGGCACCTTCAGTGTAGTCATCTTCGTACTCCTCACGGTACTCATGATCCTCGTCTGTCTGGTTCTCCTCCGAGTCTGCAAACGATCGTATTATAGTCGCGTTAGCGACGTCTATAGAATAGCACAAAGAAATAATAAAAATTCAAAAGAGCCAAATGCACTCAAACATGGGTTCATTGCGTAGAGCTCGTTTTTAGATGAATTTTGGTCCTAGTTTCGTATTTTTTCGAGGTCGTATGAATTAATTATGATTTTCCAAAGTTTAAATTATTTCTGAAAATGAAAAAAGGCTGAATTAATTCTGGGCTGACACGTGTCACGCAGTGACTGGTCCACGTGGCATGCTGATGTCAGCATGATGTTAGCATCTCGGTTCCAAGCTGATAGGTGCGGTCCAGCTAACGTCAGCATGACGTCATTAGCGTCATCAGTCCGGCAGGTGGGACCGGGACTTTTGGGTCACTGACAGGTGGGTTCGGCCAAAGTCAACGTCAAGTCAATGGAGAGTCAACGGTGAGTCAACAGTCAATGGGTCAGGTCACTGACATGTGGGGCCAGGGCTGCTGACGTCAGCAGCCAACATCACCGTGACATCAGCATGACGTCACCTCGGCTGTGTTGCTACTGACATGTGGGTCCCGCGTGACGTCATCATGATGTCAGCATCGGTGTTGCTACTGACATGTTGCTACTGACATGTGGGTCCATAGTGTCTGTGCCATTGACATATGGGGCTAGGTCAACGGTCAACATTGACTAGTCAATGGTCAACACGGACTGGGTCTCAAACGGGCTCCGACGGGCTTTGGGTCTGGGCCGAGCCAGGCCGGACACGTGGCAAGCTGTGACGCTGCCACGTCGTAGCCGTGGGCCTTTACTGGGCCTTGTTTCTAGGCTGTGGGCATGAGCGTGGCTCAGGGTGGACCCATGTTCATGGTCCATGGACCTAAGGCGGGGTCCATGGTGGACCGAGGCCACCGTCTTTTCCCTCGGCTCGGCTCATGTGCACCGAGTGCAGGGCTACGCTGCTCAACTCGCCCCTTCTCCTCTGTTTCTTCCATGGTTGTGCTCCCACTAGTGGCGTGCCTCATCGGCAAGCCTTGCCGTAGGCGCTAGTGCCCAATTGAGGAGGGGATAAGCTCTGTCGAGCCTCGGCGTACACGGTGGTGGGAACTAAGTGGTGGCCAGGGCTTTCTGGAGCATCGACCACGGTGGTCGGTGGCTTGGCGTGGCAGCGCTCATCGATGTGGCGTGGTCAGGCTGTGGTGGTGGCCAAGAGCATGTTTGGCGGGGCGCATGAGTTTCCCATGGCTCCAGTGAACAGGGCGGGCGAGTTAGGGAGGCGCCAGGCGCTCTCAGCAGTACTGGCCATGGTGGTCTAGTGCTCGGGCCAGTGGTCTGGTGCTTGAGCCAGTGGTCTGGTGCTCGGACCGGTGGTCTGGTGCTCGGAGGTGGTCGCGACGTGCACATGAGTGTGCTATGCTTGTGTGCCTAGAGACCAGAGATGGCCTTGGCCTACGCGCTCACGGTATGGAGCGCCATGGCCGGAGTAGCAGGGTCCGGCGATGAGCAAGGGATGAATCGGGGGCTCGCCGTAGGTGTTGTGGAAGAGGGGATGGTGGTGCAGTGACGAGTTGTGGCCATGTAGCTCCGAAAGCCGTGTAGTGCCATGCAGCATCATGGCATCATCCTTGCTCCAGCGGCTTCGGAGGTGCTCCATCGATGGCTCCTTCTTCTTTCCCCTGCTCCCTTCCTTCTTCCTCTCTTGGCTCTCTCTCTCGGCTTGGGTGCGCAGGGGGGTGGCCGCAAGGTGGCGGTGGGCACAGGAATGCGTGAGGGCAACCGGGACCGGGGCTCTTATAGCTGAGCTCGGCCATGGAGCTCAGCGTTCGGCGGCTAGAGATTGAGGAGGATCAGAGGCGTGTGCATCTCATCCAATGGCCGTGCGTGGTTGCATGGGCGCAGCGCCAAGGGGACAAGGCCATGCCCCGGGCATGACCCCCTGGCCCGCCCCTACCACCGCTGTCGGGGCTCGGTCGGTGAAGGAAATCGGCAGGAGCGGTCGGGGCATGGTGTGGAGGAGATGAACAGGAGAAAGGCTGATGGGTGGGGCTCGGCAGGCAGTGACAGCAGGCGAGCGGAGGGCGCGCGGGCGTGCTGGCCGGCTCGTGGGCCATGCGCATGTGCTGGGAGGACGGGAAGAGGGTTGGCAGGCCGGTTGGGCTGGCTGGCGTGGGCCGAGCAGGCCGAGCCTGCGAGGCCTTCTTCTTCCCTTTTTCTTTTTCTATTTTATTTTCCTTCTTCTTTATTTGAATTCAATTTTGATTTTTAAATTTGGATTCCAAATTGGTGCACCATATTCATTGGAGTTTTTGATATGAGGCCCACAACATACTTATATAAATATTAGTAATTTATTTAGCTATTTTGTATAACAAAAATAGGTGTGGTTTTTGTTATGCAAAAATAGAATTAGTTTTTCTCTTTCAACCTTTATTCCTTGGTTTGAGTTTTAATTATTTTATGGTTTATTGTTTTATTGGAGTTGTTAAGCATATCATAACTCAAATGGAAATCCAAATCACATTTTGAATTAACAATATATGCAATACTTTATTTGTTAGAATTTAATTAAACACAATTAACTAATGACATGCCATGCTTATGTGTTAACTTGGGTTGGGGTTAGACCCAATGCATCTCTTAGGTTGGTTTTCTATATATGACACTCATCATCACATGGGAGTTTTAAGAAAAATTTTGTAGTTGGTATTTTTGGGTGTATGGATTTTTGGGTTGTTACAGTCCTACCGCCTTAACAGAATCTCGTCCCTGAGATTAAAGCGTAACGTACTCTTCGAAGAGGTAAGGGTATCATAGTCGAAGGTCAGACTCTTTCTCCCATGTTGCTTCTCTCTCGGTGTGGTTGCTCCATTGGATCTTGCACATAGGAATAGTCTTGCTTCGGGTCTCTTTGATATCTCTGCCCAGAATTCTGATAGGATGTTCTTTATACTCGAGTGTATCTTGAATGTCAAGTGTATCAGTTGGAACTACTTCATCGGGCACTCTCAAGCACTTGTGTAGCTGTGAAACATGGAATACGGGGTGTACACCCATCAATTCCTTGGGTAGCTCAAGTTTGTAGGCGAGCTTTCTAATCCTCTTACAAATCTTGTATGGGCCAACAAATCTAGGGGCAAGCTTTCCTTTCACATGGAATCTGACAGTTCCATGTAGCAGGGATACCTTGAGATAGATGAAGTCTCCCACATTGAACTCAAGTTCTCTTCTCCTTTTGTCAGCATAGCTCTTGTATCGACTTTGAGCAATTCTCAAGTTCTCCTTCACTTGAGCAACTCCTTCTTCAGCATCTTGAATCTTGGCGGAGTCAAAGAACGATCTTTCTCCTGGTTGGGACCACATCAAGGGTGCCTTACAAGGTCTGCCATACAGAGCTTCAAATGGCCACATCTTGATACTGGCTTGGTAGCTGTTGTTGTAAGAGAACTCTGCATAGGGTAGACATTTCTTCCAATCGGTGCCATAATTCAGTACACTAGCACGAAGCATGTCTTCCGAGATTTGATTTACTCATTCTGTCTGTCCATCTGTCTATGGGTGGTAAGCTGTACTAAAATCAAGTTTGGTTCTAATGGACTTGTGCAAAGCTTCCTAGAATCGAGACACAAACTGGGGACCATGATCAGATATAATTCTAGAGGGAGCTCCATGCAGTCTGAGAATATGCTCAACATATAGATCTGCTAATTTTTTAGCATTAGTCTTTGTCTTAACTGGTACAAAGTGAGCAATCTTAGTCAAGCGATCAACAAACACCTAGATAGAATCATTGCCTTTCTGTGAACAGGGCAATCCAACTATGAAATCCATGGATATGCTCTCCCACTTCCACTCGGGAACGTCAAGAGGCTTTAGCAAACCTATAGGTTGTTGATGTTTAGCCTTGACTCTATTGCAGGTGTCACAACATGCCACATGTCCTGCAATGTCTGTCTTCATGCCTTTTCACCAAAAGTGTTTCTTCAAGTCTTGATACATTTTTGAACCTCCAGGGTGAATGCAGTACTTGGAATCGTGAGCTTCTGATAGAATTTCCTCTCATAGTAATGGGTCAGATGGAATATAGATTCTGTTCTTGAACAAGATGGTTCCTTGTTCATCTTCTTGGTGGTTGGTCTTATAGCCTAGTTTCATCAAACCACAGAGATATTCGATCTCTTCACAATTTTTCTGAGCTTGACGGATGCGATCTGTGAGATCATACTGTATGCGGAGCTCATTCAACAAGCCATGCGGTAGTATCTCTAGTTGGAAATCATCAATCTCTACCTTGAGGTCAGATGGTACAGATTCAGTGATTAAGGTGTGACAGTAACTCTTGCGACTGAGAGCATCTACGACTACATTAGCTTTTCCTGGGTGATAGTGAATTTCTAGGTCATAGTCCTTGATCAACTCTAGCCATCGGCGTTGCCTCATATTCAAATCTTCTTGAGTGAAAAAGTACTTCAAGCTCTTGTGATCGGTGTAGATGTCACACTTGTTGCCTATCAAGTAGTGTCTCTAGATCTTCAAGGCATGCACAACTGCTGCTAACTCAAGATCATGAGTAGGATAACGGTTCTCATGTTCTTTCAACTGTCGAGACACATATGCTATCACTCTCCCATCTTGCATCAGTACACAACCAAGTCCTTGATGGGATGCATCACAATAGACTATGAAATCTTTGCTGATATCAGGCAATGCTAGCACAGTAGTTGTGGTAAGCTTCTGTTTTAATTTCTGGAAGCTTTGTTCGCACTCGGGCATCCATTCAAACTCCTTAGTCTTCTTTAGAAGGTTGGTCATTAGACGGGCTATCTTGGAGAAGTTCTCAATGAATCGGCGATAATATCTGGCCAATCCCAAGAAACTTATGATTTCTGTCACATTACGGGGTTGACCCCACTCTTTCACGGCTCCAATCTTGGCTGGATCAACTGTGACACCTTCAGCTGATAGTACATGGCCTAGGAAGGCAACTTCCTATAGCTAAAATTCGCATTTGCTGAACTTTGCGTATAGCTGATGTTGGGCTAGTTTCTCAAGCACCGTTCTCAGATGATGTTCGTGTTCTTCAGCGATGTGTGAATAAACAAGGATGTCATCAATGAACACCACCACGAACTTATCCAGTTCATTCATGAAAACCTTATTCATCATGTTCATAAAGTATGCGGGAGCATTCGTGAGTCCAAAGGATACCACAGTGAACTCAAACTGCCCATACCTAGTCACAAAAGCTGTCTTCGGGATGTCACTCTCTCGAATCTTCATCTGATGATAGCCAGATCTGAGATCAATCTTGGAGAAATACTTGGCTCCTCGAAGCTGATCAAGCAGATCATCAATTATTAGCAGGGGGTACTTGTTCTTGATGGTGACTGCGTTCAAGTTCCGGTAATCAATGCACATTCTCATCGAGCCATCCTTCTTAACAAATAGAACAGGGGATCCCTAGGGTGAAGCACTAGGTCTGATATATCCCTTCGAGATGAGCTCATCAAGCTGTTTCTTGAGCTCGGCTAGTTCATCAACAGACATACGATAGGGTCTCTTGGCAATGGGTCCTGTTCCCGGCAAAAGATCAATGATGAACTCTACATCACGGTCTGGTGGCATACCCGGTAATTCTTTAGGGAATACATCGGGATAATCTCTGACCACAGGCACATCATGAACTGTCTTCTCCTCTTTCTATGTTTCTAAACTGGCTTTAAGGGCACACAAGATAGAGGTGGACTTTCTGGACTAGGGTTCACATCTGATGACTTGGCCTGATGGGTGGGTCACTTGGACATATCTAGGCGAACATGATATGATACCTCAGTGAATGGTTAACCAATCCATACGTAAGATGACATCTAGGTTGGTGGAAAGTAACAGGGTTAGGTCGGCTTTAAAGATATGACCCTCAATGGTAAGACTCACTCCCTTACAGATGTGGGTGCATTTTAGGTCTCCTAAATGTGAGCTAGTGATGATAGGCTTCTCGCGTGGGGTTACAGGCAGGTCATGTTCTCGTGCAAACTTGGATGATATGTAAGAACAAGTTGCTCCAGAGTCAAATAGAACTGATGCAGTATTGCCATTAACTAAAAACATACCGTACATAATGTCAGGGGCAGCCTATGCTTCCTCGGTGTCCAGATGGTTGAGATGTCCACGAGTAGCAGATTCCTTGAACTGAGACTTCTGAGCAACTGAGTTCTGAGGGCATTCAGTGGCTTTGTGATCTAGTTGGCCACAAGCAAAGCAGGTGAAAGGTGAACCGCCTATAGGGGTTGGTGTGGGTGCCTTCTAATTTCCAGTGCTTAGTGCGGAACGGTTCTGTGCTGGGCATTCATTCACTGAGCGGGGGTAGTTGAAATAGTCCTGAGTGTTGCGGTCCTGAACATAACGGTCCTAGGTGTAACGATCCTGAGCAAAGTGGGAGTATTTGGCAGTGTAGCCTCCACTACCCCTACTTGATCTAGGGTTATCATCCCTGTTGTGGTGAGAGCATTCCCTAGATGGTGCATCTCTGCGGAACCTCTTACGATCATGACCATGGAGAGACTCCTTAGGCTTATGCTTCCTCGCCCTGTACTCTTCTCCAGCTTCAGCACGGTCCTTCTCAATCTGGATGCAGCGATCCACCAGAGCACACAACGTGTTACTCTCAATATCGCCAAACTTTAGCTTGATGTGCGGGTTAAGTCCCTTGCGGTAATAGTACAGCTTCTCCTTCTCAGAGTTCACAACATAGGGAGGTGCATAGCGAAGAAGATTGGTGAAACGAGTAGTGTACTCAGTCACCCTGTCTTTTCCCATCTTGATGTTGCAGAACTCCTCAGCTTTGGCCTCCATGACACCCTTAGGAATGTGATACTCAGTGAATGCTTCAGCGAACTCATCCCACAAGATGTTGGCAGGGTCCTCATGGGAATCACTAAAATTGTCCCACTAGGCGCATGCTGCACCTGTGAGCTGGTGTGCGGCTGCTCCAACACACTCATCGTCGGTGAAAGTAGTGAGGTCAAGCTACTTCTCCATCTCCTTGAGCCAATCATCGGCTACAAGCGGGTCAGGGTCGGTGCCATCATAGGTAGGTGGCCTTAGCTTCAAAAATCCTTCCAGCTTCCTTTGGAAGTCATTCTGCTGACCTCCCTAGCAATGGTTTGCTCCTTCAACAAGAGCTGCAAGAAGTTGGGTCTATTATGCCATCACTTCTGCCAGGTTCGGTGGTGGTGGTGGTGGAATGTTCTCCCCAAGCGGCAGGGTATTCTCTAGGTGGAAGGGTATCCCTCCACATCCACGGCCACGATTGTTGCCACCATGCCCCCATTTGGTTCGGCTGGTTCGGGGGTGGGCGCACGTCCATGGTTCATTAGGCGATTAGATCGGTGGTTCAGCATCTGCAACACGGATCATAGAGATTTTAGTGCTTGTGCCATAAGTGCTTATAATTCAATATGATTACATGATTTTGATGATTTAAAGAAAAACGTTTATACTATCCAACACTCATTACAAAGAAGCAATAAGATTCATAAGATGCAATAAGATCTGAAACATTCATTACATGGGTTTTATTACATAGCATCATCTCCAGTAGATACACTTGAAGATGTGTGAGAATCATACTATGCATAAAGTCTCATAATACATCTCATAAGGGGTACATCATGGGGTACAACTTACGGAAGCTACTTACATGACTCATGACCACACAGGGTCATCCTACTCTAACTCATACACCGCAGCTAGGATACGACTGTTCTCGATCTCGATCTCCTCGTCAGACTTGTGAAGTCAGGATACGTACTTCAAGGCCTCGGTGAGCTCCGCAGTAGGCTTGGCTCTAGGTAGGGTAGGGCAGGCATCTAGGTTGAGGCAAGTTGGGGCTAACTCAAACTCCTCTATCCTAGACTTTGTCTTGCTGCGAATCTCTTTGGGTAGCTGATCCCACATACCCTTCATCTCCCTTAGGCACTTCCTATTAGACTTCTGCCAAGCCTGCCATGTCCTCTCACACTTGTCCTGTAGGTACTCAGTCTGCCTGAGTGCCTCGATCAGGTGACCCTGGTTGTGAACGACCTTCTTCCTAAACTCCTCTAGCTCTTAAGTCATGGTCTTGTTCTGGGATTGGATTTTCAGCATATCAATTCCTTTGGATCTCTCTCTATCTCCTCTGCGGTTGACCTCATCCTTCTTGTCGTCCCACTCTCTCTATAACTCCAATACCTTGCTGTCGAGGTAGTAGTTCCTATTGCCTAGGTCGGCTACTTTGTCCTATGAGTCAGTGACCTTGACTCTGTGGGCTTCTTTACGATGGTTGAGCTCGTCCTGTAGCTTAGCAACTGTCTCCAATAGACTAGCCTGCTCCTGTGCTCCCTACGAGTCTTGCTCCTGGTGCTCCCACTGAAGGGCCTAGTCCTAACGTCTCCTCTGCTCCAGCTAAGTCACGTACCTGTCCTACTCTAGTAGGTGAATAGCTGAGACATGAAGGCATCTATCCTCCTCGGCAAGGATAACTCTGCCTGCTACAAAACTCTGCTCACTAGGGGTAAGGCTGAGGTCGAGGGCCTGGGGAAGTAGACGGAACTCTATCATCTTCAGGTGCTCATAGTGGTCCCTCATCACTCTATGAAGTGCCTTGTGTGAGATAGCTCGCAGTACCTCCTTGACTGTGTCCTCTATAGTCAATTCGGTGAAAGCTAGGATAGAAGGTAAGGTAGTGCTAGCTGGGAACTCGACTAAGGTGACAATCGGTCCTTCGATTCCTCCTTTCTGAGCTGGCTTCCTGGTGTAGGTGACCTTGACAAGCTCATCGGGGACACCTAACATGACGAGAACTCGACAGAGGGTCTGTGCAAAACCCCCAAGCTCACATAGGTCAAAGGTAAGCTTGGCGTGGTTTAGAGGTAGCGGTCCTAGAGGCGGCCAATCAACGTTCATTGCCATCTGCATGTTTTAAGGAACAGGTGTTAGCAGGTCAATATTAGATAAGCCTTGCATAAAAGTAAATGCAGGGTCGGTATATAACCGAAAGAAGGGCTGTTCACGTCCTATTCTATTATCCATTCCAAAGGGTTTCATCCTATGGTCAAGTATGGCTCTGATACCAACTGAAACGACCCTGATTTCCATGAAGGGAAAACCACAACATCAAAGTGTAATAAGACCATTGAAGATCATATTACCTGAATTCCAGTCGAATATCACATCCATACAACGTAATATCAGAGTACAAATAGTACGAAATTACATAAATTATTACATCACCGCATTGGCGGAATCAAAAGTAGCATTCATTCAGAACAGCTTGAAGATAAGATCACTAAACTCAAGCGTAGGCACGAACCCCTCAACCGTCAAACTCCTCGGAGCTAAACTCCTCAGCAGAACCTGTGTGCCAAAATTTATCAGTACGATTTGTACTGGCCACTCCCACCCTATGAGCATTGCTTTGTGGAAATTGGATGCAAGCTAGATATAATCAAAGAAACCTATAAGGCCGGGGTTTCCTATGCAGTAGCATATCAAGTATATAATAATAGTTGGTCAAGTTTTAACTCCATTCCCATACACATTCCACCCTATTCCCTTCCTAGAGCCAGGTTTCGATCCTAGGATCGATATACCACCATCTCCACACCATCACCATACCATAACCATACCATCGCTCAGTCGATAGGCCAAATACCTCTCAGCACTGTCTCAAGGCCCGTAGCCCCTGGCTACGTCCGACACTCTCTCACAGGGGAAGAAGAGAAGGACTCATCTCTCTATCTAGTTTAAGCGAAACCCAGGAAAGGTCCATAGCCGACAAGTCGGCACATGTATCGATCGATCAACCATACACTCTGTAGAGGTTTTACATAACCACAAGATCCGCCTTCCTCACTGACTGTCGTCAACTAGGCTGATTCCGGCCGCTTGCTAGCCTAGGATAATGCCACTCTACCATTCAGCCCTGGTACACCCCAAGTCTTGTCTAGGGTGGCTAAAACTATGAGTCATGAGCCAGGTCCACAAGGTCTCCATGAAGTCTCGGAAGGGTGTGGGGGATCCTCCATGCCTCGTACCTCCCTCGCACTGTCCGCTATCAACCTAGCAGTAGTGGCAATATCCTACCAAGTAGTCCGGCCGTCCCGCACCATATAGGGAGAGTGGTATGTAAGGCTTCCCGATGAATCTGAGTACTAGTAAGTCCTTAGGGGTGACCAAGCCAGAATGTCTTCAATAGGGTTTCCATTTACCGTGCCACCACAGCACCTCCATCCTGGGCTCCTCCCATCATTGGTTCACACCTAGGACCACCTCATATGCCTTTTACCCACCACAGGTATCTATTTCCAAGGGTGCCTAGGTAGCATCCCATGGCATGACTTGGCCTAGGCTCATCGTATACTCCAACTTGGTCGACACAACCCTCACCCTCCACACACCCAAGTCACACACGCAGCACTCTCTCCATAGTCCAGATAACACCAGTTTTCCACCACGCATGTAGTATAAGTGTAGTAGAAGTATAAGTAATGAAATATATAGCAGTAAGCGTGTGTCTAGCCTAATAGCAGGGTATGCAGGGGTAAGGTTGCGTCAAGGTAAAGGCCTTCAAGTAAGCATACTACCATGCAATTCCTATCATAATATGACTGTAGCAGTAAAGCAATAGCAGTTCTATATTAGCCATGCATAATAGGTGCTATAAGATTGGATGGGATGTGGCACCTTCAGTGTAGTCATCTCCGTACTCCTCACGGTACTCACGATCCTCGTCTGTCTGGTTCTCCTCTGAGTCTGCAAACGATCGCATTATAGTCGCGTTAGCGACGTCTATAGAATAGCACAAAGAAACAATGAAAATTCAAAAGAGCCAAATGCACTCAAACATGAGTTCATTGCGTAGAGCTCGTTTTTAGATGAATTTTGGTCCTAGTTTCATATTTTTCCGAGGTCGTATGAATTAATTATGATTTTCTGAAGTTTAAATCATTTCTGAAAATAGAAAAATGCTAAATTAATTCTGGGCTGACACGTGTCATGCAGTGACTAGTCCACGTGGCATGCTGACGTCAGCATGACATCAGCGTCTCGGTTCCGAGCTGACAGGTGGGGTCTAGCTGACGTCAGCATGACGTCATTAGCGTCATCAGTCCGGCAGGTGGGACCAGAACTTTCGGGTCACTGACAGGTGGGTCCGCCCAAAGTCAACGTCAAGTCAATGGAGAGTCAACGGTGAGTCAATAGCCAATGGGTCAGGTCACTGACGTGTGGGGCTAGGGCTGCTGACGTCAGCAGCTGACATCACCATGACATCAGCATGACGTCACCTCGGCTGTGTTGCTACTGACATGTGGGTCCCGCGTGATGTCAGCATCTGATGTGTGGGTCCAGAGTGTCTGTGCCATTGACATGTGGGGCCAAGTCAACGGTCAATGTTGACCAGTCAACGGTCAACATGGACTGGGTCTCAAACGGGCTCCGGCGGGCTTTGGGTCTAGGCCGGGCCGGGCTGGACACGTGGCAAGCTGTGACGCTACCACATCGTAGCCGTGGGCCTTTACTAGGCCTCATTTCCAGGCTATGGGCGTGAGTGTGGCTCACGGTGGACCCACGTTCACGGTCCATGGACCTAAGGCGGGGTCCATGGTGGATCGAGGCCACCGTCTTTTCCCTCGGCTCGGCTCACATGCACCGAGTGCAGGGCTACGCTACTCAAATCGCCCCTTCTCCTCTGTTTCTTCCACGGCCATGCTCCTGCTGGCGACATGCCTTGTCGGTGAGCCTTGCCATAGGCGCTGGTGCCCAATTGAGGAGGGGATAAGCTCCGCCGAGCCTCGGCATACACGGTGGTGGGAACTAAGTGGTGGCTAGGGCTTTCCAGAGCGTCGGCCACGGTGGTCGGTGGCTTGGCATGGCGGCGCTCATCGGTGTGGCATGGTCAGGCTGTGGTGGTGGCCAAGAGCGCATTTGGTGGGGCGTGTGAGTTTCTAGTGGCTCCAGCAAATAGGGCGGGCGAGTCAGGGAGGCGCTAGGCGCTCTCAGTGGTACTGGCCACGGTGGTCTGGTGCTCGGGCCGATGGTCTGGTGCTCGAACCGGTGGTCTGGTGCTCGAAGGTGGTTGCGACGTGCGCGTGAGTGTGCTGTGCTTGTGTGCCTAGAGACCGAAGATGGCCTTGGCCTACGCGCTCATGGTATGGAGTGCCATGGCCAGAGTAGCAGGGTCCGATGGTGAGCAGGGGATAAACCAGGGGCTCACCGTAGGTGTTGTGGAAGAGGGGATGGTGGTGCAGTGATGAGTTGCGGCCATGTAGCTCTGGAAGCCGTATAGTGCCGTGCAGCGTCGTGGCATCGTCCTTGCTCTGGCGGCTTCGGAGGTGCTCCATCGGCGGCTCCTTCTTCTTTCCCCCGCTCCCTTCCTTCTTCCTCTCTTAGCTCTCTCTCTTGGCTCGGGTGCACAGGGGGTGGCCACAAGGTGGCTGTGGGCATGGGAATGCACTAGGGCAACCGGGACCGGGGCTCTTATAGCCGAGCTCGACCGTGGAGCTTGGCGTTCGGTGGCAGGAGATTGAGGAGGATCGGAGGCGTGTGCATTTCATCCAACGGCTGTGTGTGGTTGCGTGGGCGCGGCGCCAAGGGGACAAGGCCATGCCCTGGGCATGACCCCCTGGCCCGCCCCTGCCACCGCTGTCGGGGCTCGATCGGCGTGAGCGGTTGGGGTGTGGCGTGGAGAAGATGAACAGGAGAAAGGCTGATGGGTGGGGCTCGACAGGCAGCGATAGCAGGTGAGCGGAGGGTGCGCGGGCGTGCTAGGCCAACTCGTGGGCCACACGCACGTGCTGGGAAGACGGGAAGGGGGTTGGCAGGCTGGTTGGGCTGGCTGGCGCGGGCCGAGCAGGCCGAGCCTACGAGGCTTTCTTCTTCCCTTTTTCTTTTTCTGTTTTATTTTCCTTCTTCTTTATTTGAATTCAATTTTGATTTTTAAATTTGGATTCCAAATTGGTGCACCATATTCATTGGAGTTTTTGATATGAGGCCCACAACATACTTATATAAATATTAGTAATTTATTTAGCTATTTTGTATAAAAAAATAGGTGTGGTTTTTGTTATGCAAAAATAGAATTAGTTTTTCTCTTTCAACCTTTTATTCCTTGGTTTGAGTTTTAATTATTTTATGGTTTATTGTTTTATTGGAGTTGTTAAGCATATCATAACTCAAATGGAAATCCAAATCACATTTTGAATTAACAATGTATGCAATACTTTATTTGTTAGAATTTAAATAAACACAATTAACTAATGACATGCCATGCTTATGTGTTAACTTGGGTTGGGGTTAGACCCAATGCATCTCTTAGGTTGGTTTTCTATACATGACACTCATCATTACATGGGAGTTTTAAAAAAAATTTTGTAGTTGGTATTTTTGGGTGTATGGATTTTTAGGTTGTTACAGCAGCCGTACCTTGCCTTGACTTGACGATTGCTCCATGCTGACCGCCTATCTACACGTAGCTCGTGTCGAACCAAGACGCGCACAGCATCGACCGGAGTCCTAGCCCTGGCCGCCTAGGACCACATACCTTTGTCCAACCGCTCCAGCAAGCGTCATTCCTACCGTGCTTCAATGGAGGCCGCGACAAAGGTAAGGCCAAGTGCTAGGATCAAGATGAGGGCCCCTCCACGCCAAGGGGAAAAAAGAACAGAAAGGGTCGTCGCCGACCGGCCAACTCCGCGTTGGCCGCCATGATAGATTACGTGGGCACATAGCCCCAGCAAGACCCTTTGGCCCACTTTCACGAGCTCATAGAGAGCCCGTGTCATAGAACTGACCAATTTATAAGAGCATAAGTACAAAAATAATCACCGGAATGATCAAATTCTCGCACTTGAGCCCATATAAACCTGGTAGTCAACTGAAACCTCGAAGGATTTCAAACCAATTTGCATACAACCAAGATCACATTAATTCAACATAACATATCATATGTTACAACATTTCACAGATGGTTTGCAAATAGATTACATCACCTCAGAGTCATCGTTATTACAAAACAAGTGTTGTAAAGTACGCGGAAGCAAATAGTTTAACTTACACACCCGAGTTCAAATACAAATACTGGTCTGCTGATCACAACCCACAAAAGCATTCAGATAAGAGGAATAGAGATCATGCCCATGATCTAGTATTCGTCACCCACTAGGTGGAGACAATACTTACAGAAGCCCTGATATAGAAGGTCATCTGTAACAAGAGGGAATAAACTCTGAGTACAAGAATGTACTCAGCTAGACTTACTCATCGAAAACCAAACAAATGACACCAAGGATCATGCATAGCTTAATTTAGTGGATCTAGTTAACACTTTCTTTTTACGGAAAAACATAAGTAATAATGATCAACTCTTAACCTAAACTAGCAGTGACTTTTAGCCATTAACCTGTCATCTACATTAGCACCTGTACTAAGCAATCATTTGATTAAGATGCAAACATTAATAACCATAGCAGGTATAAATCGTGGCAACATTATCATCATCATCCATTTAACCATATTGTTAAATTAATTGAATTTACGTTGCCGCTGCTCAGACAAGTTCTCACTATCCAGGAGAGACGGCGATTCGAATCGACTTCTATCTAGCTAGAGGGGTATTCCTAACACAAACCTTGCTTCCACCGTCAGGGTCGCAAACAAGTCATCTTTGGTACAATTTAGGAGTCACGAGTCTGATCAGTGCCGCAAAATCAGAGAACCACTCTGCCATGAGTGCTCGGTGACTTAACCCGCCCTTGGGCTTACGCCAATGGCTCTCCGCATATCCTTACTTCCATCTAGATTGCGAACCCCTGCTCGTGTCCCCAGTCTGAATCGAGCTACTAGGCTTTGTGGTCGGAACGAGTTATCCGGCCAGCTAAATGTTAGGCTACGTTCAACATGACATAAGGACATACAACGTATCGGTCCTTAAACAACACAGACAGAGTCGCTATGTCCAAATCTACACAAGACTCCGCCCGGTCTTAATTCATTATTAACATGGTTCTTTTCCACGATAGCAAATATAGCCAACCATGATCCACCTCATCCTAAAGCTCGTAGGTGATAGGAAATCACCTGACTTCTACCGCACTAAGCATGGTTAAGCATTTAACCCATTTCTGAACTTAAATAGGATTCAAGTACGATATCTGGACAAGGATGAATATATAATGCAGCAATTGGTTCCAACCAATTCCTATACTTAATGCATCATCAACAATAAGAGATACTCAAGATGTCTGTAAAAACATGGGAGACTTAATATGCTCCAGGGCTTGCCTTTTAGGAAAGAGGAAGGTTGGTGGTCAGGGCACTTGGGCAACTCCTCCTCCGCAGCTGCTTCATCGATTTCCTACACCTTGGGCTCCTCCAGGTTGGCTCCCTCGAATTCCAGCAGCGTCACTCCCTCTGATACACCTATCGCATGTATGCGCATGATAAATACCATGGATGCACATGAACGAAGTTAGAAATGCTCGGGAAACGCACATGCTTACTACAGCCCGTATTTTCCGACTTAAGCTCTATTCAAATCACTTTAACTTACCAAGTTTATACAATCTAATGTACAATTGCTCATCTTTAGTTAAGGACCTAGCACCTACACCTAAGCATGTTCTCAAGTTAGACTAGCACCTAAACAATCAACAAGAACATCACAACTGATCACACACAATCATCCGTATTTTAGCAAAACAGGAACTTATATAGCGGTATAGTAAACTGACCAAAACTGAAGATCTACAAATCGAAATGACAGGCAACAAGACAATTTGGAAAGCTTATGAAATTGCCTACAATTCATTTTTAGAACTCAAGACATGATTCCAACTTTTACTAGGTCGAATTTACAGAACCACATAATCAAGTCCAACAAGACAGAGAGCAAGCAAAACTATGATCTAATTTTGAATACTGTAGTTCCTAAACTATTGGGCCAAATGCCACCAAATTTTGACAGGAGCTAGATACATAAGTTATCTACAACTTTTGTATTCACCACATTCCCAGCAAACCAAAATATTATAGGGAACTTTGTAGAGTCCCGAGAACTATCTAGAAAGACATAATGCCAAGAAATATTTATTAACTTATGTTGCAAATAACTAATTGGATAAAACCAACTCTACTCACTTATCACACATGTCACAAGAACACCAGAAAGTAAAGTATTCACCACCAATTCATTTCTTTTAATGCCTTTCTTTATTTATTTAATTAATTAGGGGAAATGGTAAACATATATGAAAACTACACCATTTAATCTATAAAAATTATAGTAGGTACCACATGCTCCAAGTAGACTACTATAAAATTTCACATCATTTGAGCAAGCATAACATCCTATACAAAAATGACAAGGCATAAAGGCTTAAAATGACATAATTAGGAAACCCTAGTGAAAAGTGTCAAGCAACAGATTTTATATTTTTCCTAGCATCCTTAAGGTACTAGGACATTCCCCACAAAATTTTATCATCATTGGATTCCTAGATAAATTACAAAAATTCACTCAATGATCATTCAATGATCAAAGGAAAATCTATAACTCAAAAACCATACATGCAATTTCTCTCAAATTTTTATCAGAGCTTCTACTAAGCAAGAATAGCTTAACAACAAAATTTCATAATTTTTGGAGCATAGGAACTCAAGATATAATTTAAACAAGTTTGCATGCATTTAAAAACATATTTCAAGTTCCTATTTAATTCATCCAAAACTTCCACTACAAGTGTTCATGTTATATTTTTCCTAAATACTAGACTTCACCATGATCCTAACAAAATTGGAACCATCCAATTTGGAGCTACCAAACTCTAGATATAGATTTTACAAAATAGCATCAAAACTGGAATTAATTGAACTGGCTTTCAATTCAAAGTGACTGACAGGCGGGGTCCACCGGTCAGCGATACGAAAAGAGGGGAGGAACTATCACGGCACTCTAGCGAGCTTTTCCTCGTCGATGTGGAGGGCTCTGGCAGTTGGGTCATCACTGATGCCATCTCCGAGCCAAATCGCGTTGAGGGATGTACGGGGCATGGCGAATGGCCCCTCGGAGCATGGACGGCGGCGGCCATGGCGGACAGCGAGGATGCCTGACGGCATGCCGGCCAACTCTAGCCATGGTATCACCTAGAGAAAGATGCTAGAGTTACCTAGAGACCTAAAGCAGAGATAACCTAAGGTAAGGGTGGCTAGGGTAGCGCCGGTGAGCTTGGCCGCACGCACGGTCACACAACGGTGCCCCGAGCATCACGGTGGCATAGCTATTTCGGCTCAACGATGGTGAATCCGAGGACTATGTCTTTGAGGTAGACATGACAGCTCATAAGGGTCCTCATGCGTGCACTAGAAGAGGCATGAAAGGTTCAAGGCGGCCAGCCACGACGAGCTCGTGCTCGCGGCCATGGCGGGCACGGTGAGGTGCACCGAAGCGTTCCCACACACACGCTTGGTAGTGTCTAGAGCTATTCCTACCAGAGCATCAGCAAACTAGCATGGTGCTAGACCAGAGGAAGAGGCAGCACATGGTGCGGTGGAGTGCCATGGCCACGTGAACCACAAGCATGGCGTGCTCCGGTGAAGTCTCCGATGGCAGAAATCAAAATGTGCCTTACCAACGGTTTAAGGGAATAGAGCGAGAGGCCCAGGAGGTGGAGTGGAAGAAGATGTAGTGATGACCGAGACAGATTGGCCAAAAGCGTGGCATCGAAGGTGAGCTGCGGTGGCAAAGCGAGCGGCGTTGGCAATGGCGAGCGGCGTCGTTGCGAGAGAGAGCGAGTGGGAGGCAGAGCGCGTGCTGGCGAGCGGAGAGGCAGCAGGCATCCTCCACTTCATGCTGGCCAGCACGCAGCACGGTCAGGGCTAGCTAGGCACATGGCATCCATGCAGGCGGCAGGGCTCTGTTGCCGGTCAGCACTATAGCGCCTGAAATTTCTGATTCAGTTACTGATCGTGCCGACTGACAGGTGATCTTTGATGATGCATAACTCCTAATCGGCTTAGCCAAATTCTAATCCAGTTGGACTACGTGATAGAGCTAAGTGAGTACTCCAAATGACTCAACATGAGCTCGAGCTAATTCGCCATGGATTTCCATCTACAAGGCTCCAAAGTCGTCTTCATGAAACTGGAAAGCAGTTCCAACACTTAGAAAATTTCTAAGTGTTGAAACAGCACTTATTTCTGGCTTGTGGGCCCAATTTGAACATGTTTTGCACATTTTCATGACTTGGCTCCCAAACAAAGTTTGTTCCTTATAAAATTTTCTACAACTTTGCTTTAGGTTAATTAAACATGCAAACACTCTAAGCTACACTTTTTAAATAGTCAAACTTAGGAGCTCTAGGGGTCCATAATAGTCAAACCATGACTTGGAAACCTAATTAGGCAAAATGATCAACATGAACATTGTTCCTAATGGGATTCTAAGTATAACTAAGTTGCTTAAGAGGATAATTAGCCACACCACACATTGGTCACACCAAAATCAAGCATCACATGTACTAAAATAAGGACAAACAAGTGACTTTGTGACTTCTGTTTCAAAACCATGTTTCATATGTTTCATGAGTTCGTGGCATTGTACTAGCTAACCATGTTTCACTAAAGTGTGTTGCACATGTTGCACTTAAGTTGTTACACACTATTCATTTCCTAAAACAATCACACATAGAATGTAACAATATGTTGCAATGTTTCAAAAGCATGTTTTAGACAATTCTAAACTCATAAATGGGTGAATGATGCTCATGTTTATGAAATGCAAGTGCAAATGTGGAAGCCAAATACCAGGGATGTTACAACCCATGCACCAACCACAACTATCCTGTCAACCATCTCTACAAGGACTGCTAGCTCCTCAAGCATCTGTGGAGGTAGGCTGGCAGGCCAAAGGAGGAAGAAGACGGGGAAGCAGCAACCAAAGAAGGGGGCGGAATGGGCAAGGATCCAGACGACTGAAGTGATTCGACTGAAAGCCTATCGACTGAAGGACGATGACGATGACGCTCTCTCCGTCAACCTTGGAACAACTATGTCTTTTATTATTTTCCTAAGTTTCAGTCTTACCTTTACTTAGCGAACGCTCCTATAAGAGCACCCCGACCTGAACACTTTTCGGCTCGGGCGCTCGGGGGCTCCACTAGGGGGCTCTACTACCCCTCTATTTTTGTTTTTACCTTAAGTACATTTTTACTTTTGTATGGAGAAACTCCTTCCTACCCGAACGAAAGGGCAGTTTGTTCTTTTGTTTTACCTTATGTAGCTTTGCTTTGAAACATTCCGACTGATTACACCCCGCCTTTTCCTACGGTTACGACCGGTCGAGCCTCGCGGGCCATGCCCCGGGCTCACAAAGTTGTAGCCTATGGAACAAATGGGCAGGTACGAGAAAGAAAGAAATTTAAAACAAAATTATGCTAAGAGAAAACTAAGGAACAAAAGGGAGCAAGCTTCCCCGAACGGAGTAACTCCATCACAAAAACAAAAACCAATTACAGTCATTTAAACACACATGAACATTTTACACAGGGGTTCCTCCCCCCATGAACTTAAACTTCTTACATTTACTAACTACTTATATTCATCAAGGTATTAAACCGTCACGATGGCATCTGCTGACGGCGTGACTGACAAAGGCGCAGGCTGCTCGCTCCCCGGTAGCACGACGTTTGGCTCGATCAAGGCCGAGGCGACATTTCCCCTCGAACTAGGCTTCATGCTATCTGCAGGCTCGGAGGCATCCTCTCCACACATGCTTCGGGCCATGTCTTGACGGCGAACATCCATCACCCACTCAGCGGAGACTTGCTCTGACACCGTCCGCACGTGCGGCAGCAGGCTCTCCCCGATTGACTAGATGTCCTCCATGCTCAAACCTTCAGCATACCCGCCGTAGATAGTGGCAAAGTCTAGATTTAGATGGTACGTCACCATCGAGGACAGCACCCCTGACACTCCATAAAATAGGCCGCTCCTGATAAGGTCCTTAACCGTGTACAAGACCTCCGCCAGCTAAACCGTGGGCACGCTGGTACTTGGCGCCGACCCGAAGACTTCCAAGACGATGAGCTAGGCAGCATTGCGGATCTGGCTAAGCTCCCCTTTGAGAGTACGTCGCTCTTCATGAGACTTGGCTAGCTCCTCAATGTTCCAGCTGAAGTTCACCTTGGTCATCTCCAGGTCTCGCTCCAGCGCCTTCACCTTTTCGCCCAGCTCTGTAAGAAGGGCGACAAGCTCAGAAATTGGCTGGGGAAAATCAACACCACGAGAAAACAAAAAGGTACGCACTGATGTGAGGCCTCAAGGGTGGAGAAATCCTCTACCTATCGAGCCACCTGCTCGGGCAGCCGAGCACTCGCGTCTTCCATCCCCATCACCTGGTCCTAGAGCGCAAGCACCTCCTGATCCGCTTCTGACCAGGCCCTCTGCTCCACCTCTAGGGCCATCTATACTGACTCTAGGGTGGCCCGCTCTAGCTCAAGGGCTACCAAGGCCTCTTGAAGCACCGCCTCTGTGTTCACTAGGGACGTCCATAGCCCTGCCTCGGTCTCCTCTTGATAGACCTTTGCCATCTCGAGCCCTTGCTCGGTAGCAGTCGCCCGCTCCACCGCGCGCTGCCCCTCTGCCCGCACTGTGGCCGCCTCGACCGCCCAGACCTAGGACTCACGGCAAGCGGACTCCACCCAGTGCTCAAGCTCAGCCATCCGAGTGTGTTCCGCTCAGAGGAAGTAAGACTTGTGGGACGACACCTTCCTTATTTCCTGTGAAAAATAGGCATGCTAAAAACAACCAATGGAAGATTCAAAGGGTAAGGAGAAGTACCAGAAACCCACCTCCACGGTGAGCTACAGGTCGACCTCAACTAGCTGTCGAGCAAACTGAGCCTACTTCTGGGCGCTCTTGAGCTTCGTGGATAGCTTGGTGAGCTTAGACACCGCGGCATGCCCTTGCCCCCCAAAAATATCCCAAAGCTGGCGCTCCTGGGAATCTCAGAGGATGAACCTCACCTTTGACGGGTCCTCGGGGTAGGGCCACTCTAGGTCACCCTCCAATGAACCGCTAGAGGGCCCAGCCTTCGACTGGACCAACACCAGCTCCTGCGGCGATACCGCCAGTTCTGCCACGGTATCCGCCTCGTCGTCAAATGGGATCTCCATCACCATGTTCGCATGGGACGCTGCCGGGCATCCCAACTCCAACCTGTCCATGCTTCCCTCCGATGCCTTCGGCTCCGACGGCAAGGATAGGTCATGCAGCCCTCCACCCGGTGAGGTAGGGAGCTCATCCCCCCTCGTCTCCTCCACTATGACCGGCGAAGGAGGGGACGCAAGAGTTACCTCCGACACCACCTCCGTCATCGGCACCGGGATCGCCGCCAATAGCATCGCTGCCGCTGTCATGTTTTCAGCAGCCGCCTCAGGGGGCACCACCCCTGGGAGGGAAGGCTTCACCTCCGTCACCCTGCTGCCCCCTTTGCTTGCCGCAACATGTTGCAGAGTGGGCCTCCAAACCTCTTGCAAAGGGGTCGAGGCGATGCTCAACCTCGGCATCCCTTGTCCGCTGACAAAAATCGCGGGTAAGCCACACTCCAAAAAGACTCAACCATCAAAAGTCGAAGAGGCAACAAAAGGAAACATACCGGGTGACGAGCGGCACTACTCTGAAGGCAGGCTCTAACGACGATGGGCCCATAGGATGAGGACCGCTCTCGGACTACGACCCACTCCCCTTTACTTTAGATGAGGTCAGAGTCGTTCCAACCGGCTCCTGCCCAGCCTACGGGTCGCTACGACCTTCGGCTCAGGGCTCCCCGATCGGAGCAGCAGGCAGGACGTCCCCCGACTGCAAGTCACGCATCGACCGAGCACCAATCTACCCCTCAGACCACCTGGACTGCTCAACCGCACCCACGGCAGGTGGGGCCTCCTCTAGCCACAAGCCTGGCGATGGCACCGACTCTGTCGTCGCACAGGCGCTGGTCCGCTCCTCAGACCACCCAGCTCATCCGGCCACATCCGCTGCAGGCGACAACAGAGCTGGCAATGCCATCGAGGGGCGCGGTGACTGCGTTCACTTTGCCACCCGTTCGTCGATGACATCCACACTTGCAGCATGCTTCCTCGGCGCAGGAACCTCCGCATGCCATGCGGTCTCCTGCTCCTCGCCAGTGGACGTTGCCGTAGGGTCGTGATGCTCCACTGAGGTCACGGCGACCTCCCAACTCTCCTCCTCATCAAAGAAGATCATATCATCTAGATCTGTAGGATCATCTGATGCGAGTTCTAACTCAACATCACTCGCACATTCCCTGGCCCTCATGCATCAGGCGACCTCCTTCTTCTTCTCTTCTTTCCTATAAACCTCCTTGGTTTTCTTCTTCTTTCGGGTGTCTGTCGCCTCCTTCTGGGTGGCCTATCGAGCCTAGCCCACTAGCCCCTTGGGAAGGTGCGGCCAAGACTTGTACCTCCCAAGCCCCTATGAAACAAATGAACCGAAATCAAAAAAGAAGGGGGACAGAGAAAAAAGCACAAACAAAATAAGAGAGCATACCAGTGTGGACACGTTCGAGGCATTAAACGGTATGGGTTTTCCCACCACTGTCTCTCTAGGCCTCAGCTGCAGCACTCGGCCAATGCGACTCCAGATCTCATCATCCGGCAGCTCCACCAGTGACGCGCGGTCTGGGTCCGACCGGCCACCATACATCCACATCGAGTGTGTCCTCTTCGCCGACGGCATGACCCAGCAGTGGTAAAGGGTGTGGAACACCCGTACCCTATCGAGGCCACCCCTTCTGAGCTTCTGGATCTCCTCCTCGATGACCTCCACCTTGTGCTTCTTTGTGTGGGCACAACCCCATGACCAACTCTTTTGTTTCACCGGCCACCTGCCGATAAACGCTAGAAACGGCGCCCCCGCCAGATTCCTAATGTAGAACCACTCCCCATGCCATCCCCTATTGGAGTCACATGGGGAGTATGCAGGATATGAACCTCTCGCATGTGGCTTCCTCTATAGGGTGAAGCCTCCAACCAGTGCAATCTCGGCCGAACTCCAGTCCACCATAGCTCTCTCGGAGAAGAAGAGCCGGAAGAGATCCACGTGCGGCTTCATCCCGAGGAAAGCCTCACAGACAGTGACAAAGCCAGTGATATGCAGCACCCCCATCGGATTGAGGTGCTACAATTCTAGACCCCACTCGTTGAGGAGCCCGCGCAGGAACCAGTGCATGGGGTATCCTAACCCACGCTCGTGGAAGGTAAGGAAAGAAACCACCACATCGAGACGAGGTTGCGGGAACTCCTCCTCCTTCCCGGGGACCCTCCAGCACCGATGCCCTCACGGTGGATGACCTCCAGTCCGACATGTCAGTGAGTTCCTCTCTTCTCCCTCGCCCTCTCCCCTTCTTTCCTAGAAACCTTTGTGGCTCTTAGGAACACTCACGGCAAAGAGGAAGAGAGAAGGCGGTGACAGACGAAGAATAGGCAAAAGAGCGGAATGAAAACCCTCTCCCCTCTCCTACTTGAGGGAAAGGGAGCAATGGTTATGGAGGGACGCGCTGATCGGGGAAGCCAGAACGACGGGGCGATTTTTTCTCTTTCTTTCATTTAATGCAGATAAGACGTGCCCTGAACCGATGAGACGTGCCCCGCTTGATGGAATGGCTCCTGATCGGACGAGATGTGGCCTGGCCATGGCCCACCACTACCACATGATCAACCACTACCACACGATAGGCACATGAACCGAAGCGCCACCACACACGGGCGGCTCCCCACTTCCCCAGACCAGACCTAAAGGAACCCGAATGACAAGTAAGGATAGACACCGACTGACAGGTAAGGAAGTGAAGGGGCGCCCCATGTAGGCCACACTGACTCCATCGTGGATGACGAGCACGGGTCCCAGTCGGACATTTTCGACTGAAGCTCTCTGAACCCCATCACTCAGGTCATCAGGGTCCTAGTTGGACTTTTCCGACTGAGGCTGTCCGAGCCTCATCACTCTAGTCATCAAGATAAATACTATCAAAACCCCTCTATTTCATTACAAATCATTCATACATCAATACGTGCATTCACCTCATATGCCTGAACCTCCTAAACGATTAGGGCATGAACCGCCCGAGGGCTCGGGAACTAAGCATCACACGTGCAGCAAAATGCACCAGAACGCTCCGTGTTGTGCCACGAAGCGGCGGTTGCCTCATTCGACATGAGCAAACAACAGAGCTAGGGGAGAAAACCATAGATAAGCACCGTGCGGCCTTTGCTCGGTCTAGCAAACCGGATCATCTCAACCTTCTCGTTTGATCCTAAACCTCTCGCCAGGCCCACAGAATCTTCATCAAAGGGGAGGCCGTTAGGCCACCCGGGTTGGTCTCCGGAACGACCTAGGCATCTATCGGGTTGTAGGTAAAGGAGTAGTGGAATATCACAAGAGGGCTATGCCGACCCCATCATGAACAACGGACCTAGATTCCACTCAATCACAACCGCTAGCGAGCTCACCGAGCTAGTCTTTGAGCCTGAGCGATCGGGATAGGTGACAAAACTCAGCCCCTCTGGTTGTGAGGAACCGGATGGGGTAGCGCAAAACAACTCACATTGACCCCCACGAAGGCCTGACAAGGCTCGGGGGCTCAAATGCCAAAATTGTTGGGACCGCGACTCCGAACTCGCGTCGATAGGATCTATGACATCCGACTACGGCTTGGGACCATGAATCTAAACTCACGTCAACAGGATCTATGACATCCGGCTACGGCCTAGGACCGTGACTCCAAACTTGCGTAACAGATTCACTTCCGACTGTGCTACAAAAAATCTGAGGACCATGACTCTGAACTCGCGTAACAAACTTCACTTCCAACAAAAACCTTGGGACCATAACCCTGAACTCGCATCAACAGGATCTACGACATCCGGCTACAGCCTAGGACCACGACTCCAAACTCACATAACAGCTTCACTATCGACTGCACTCCAAAAAACCCTAGCCAGAGATCACAACTCCGAACTCGCATAAAAACTAACTGGACTAACTGTCTCGGCTGCCCAGGCCGCACCAACATCAGGACCCACAGGCTCCGTCTCATCCATCTCTGAAACTAACCAATCTCCATGCCTAAAAATGCCTTGGCTGCACATCGACGCCGTGGATTAACGAAAATCCATCTCAGACCAAAAAACACGCACACACGCTCCAAACGCCCCCAGGCGGTTCTGCCCGAACCACCCGGGGGCTCGGGGGCTACACCCGTGGGTGCGCTCGCGCGCACCCACCGAACACAAAAACCTCTATTGTTGACAACACAGAAGAACCCCCAACCAATTCCACCCGAACCAACTAGGGGCTCGGGGGCTACACCTGCGGATACGCTCGCGCGCACCCACCGGCAAGACGAAAAATCCCCTGGACGATTCGGCTCAAATCGCCTAGGGGCTTCTATTGGGTTCATAAACCTAGGATCCCTTGGGGACTGGCTTCCATGCCCAGGCTCGGCCTAGGAAAAGCAACATGTAGTTCATAGGTCGGCCCAAGAGCCTAAAACACAACAGGCCAGAAGGGCAGTCTGGTCACCGACCGCAAGGTCTACCCAAAAGAACAAGCTCCCGCTCGTCAACTTCTTCGGCCCACCTCTCCGATCAGAGCACTCGCTTCAGACACCAGCCGCCTCCAAACGGTCTCTCCAATCAGAAGGCATGGCCCAAAATGCTACTTCCTACTCCGACCCCATGACTCCGACCCCACAACCGAGGCTCGTGGGAACCCTGCTCATCGCTCTTCTCCGACCGGCGCACTCAGAGTCGACTGAAGCCATCCGACCGAGGGCACCCCGTTTGGAGGGCACCAAAAGATGTGCGGAGAAAGGCAAGGTAGGCTCACAAGTCAAAACCACTGTACCAAGGACCATACCCTACATGAAATAGTACCCTGCAGCCACCCTGACACAAACAGTATTGTAGGCGTCGATATCTCCCCCTATGGTATTATAGGTGAAAGCATCTAGGCCCCTAGTTGGATTTCGGTGATTAATGTCAATACAAGATTACTATGACTAACGTGTGTTTTGCAGAGGCAATTAAGTTAGGTCATGGTAATGGAGATCGATTGGGCAATTAAGGTTGTCATGCCCCTACGATGGAAATCGTTTTGGTTTTTCAAAGGATTGAGGACAAGGTTAAGGACAACTAGTTCTAAGTGTCGATTGGAGTTGTAGAGACACTTAGAATAGTTTAGGACTTTGTTTTTCTTTTGGCAGTACTATTAAGGGGGGTATGGATAGGTAGCTTGACCTAGTTGAGTCTAGTGAGTTAGGTGTGGTGCACACTTGTTAAAACTAGCTCTAGGTAGCTCCTATGAATGCCTAAGATCCTTTGGAGCAAACTTTATTCACAAATGATTGAGAGTTAGAAGTGAATGGAGGGTCAAATATTGACCGAACGCTGGCTCCGGTGCAACCGGACACTGGCCGCAGGGTCCGGTCAGTTCATTTGACCGAGGAGAACAAGTCTAGTGTGACCGGACGCTGGAAGGTCAATGTGACCGGACACTGAGGGCCAGCGTCCGGTCAACTCCAGTAAGGGTCCAGACTTGAGAAAGTGTGACCGGACGTGTCCAGTCAGTGGTGACCGGACCTTGAGTATCCAGCGTCCGGTCGATTATAGTAAGCATCCAAGAGCGACCGGACACGTCCGGTCAGTACTGACCGGACCCTAACAGCGTCCGGTCATCACTTGAAAACTGTTGTGCGGGTTGAACTGACCGAAGCGTCCGGTCAAAATGATCGGAGCGTTCGGTCATCCCGCAGAAGCTCATAACGGTTCATTTTTCAGGCTGCCTTATAAATAGAAGCTCCACTCGTGTGTGGAGTCACTTTTGCTCATTCCAACAACTGAGAAACACGTTTGTGAGTGCTAAGAAGAGCAAGGTCCTAGTGAGGTATTTGTGATTTGAGAATCCAAGAGTGAAACCTCATTAGTGAATCAAGAGTAGACAAGTGTGCATCCATCTTCTCATTAGGCTTCGCGTGGTCAAGTGAGAGTTCGTGCTTGTTACTCTTGGTGATCGCCATCACCTAGACAGCTTGGTGGTGATTGGGAGCTTGGTGATCACCCGGCGGAGGTTGTGGGTGACCCAACTCAAGTTGTGAGTGGCTTTGGGTGATTCGCCGTGATGGAGTGTCGAAGAATCAACCCGTAGAGAGCACTTGATCCTTGCATGGATCAAGGGGGAGCTACACCCTTGCGTGGGTGCTCTAACGAGGACTAGTGGAGAGTAGCGACTCTCCAATACCTCGGCAAAACATCGCCGCGTTCCTCTCTCCATTTACTTTGAGCATTTACTTTGAGTATTTACTTTGAGCAATTCAATACTTGTCTTTACATTCGTAGAATTGCTATGCTAAAGTAAGTTTGGAACATAGGTTGCAAGTCTATTGTACGTTAATTTGATAGAAACACTTTTCTAGGCACAAGGGGTTAATTGGGCTATCCTTAGGATTTGATTATTGCAATAAAATTTAGAATTAGCCCAATTCACCCCCCCCTCTTGGGCATCTTGATCCTTTCAATTGGTATCACAGCCTCGTGCTTACGTTTTTAAGCTTAACCACTTAGAGCAAGATGTCTCACGGGGATGGACCTCCTCCTATCTTCGAGGGGGATGATTTTCCATATTGGAAAATTCGCATGGAGGCATACCTAGAAGCTCTAGATGTTGGAATTCTTAGAGCCACCTCTCAAGGGTTCCCAACACCTAAGAATGCCGCACAACTTCAAGGTGATGAAGTAAACTATGAAAAATGGAATGCAAAGGCTCGCAACACCATCTTTAGAGGCCTTTGCAAAGATGTGTTCAATCGTGTGAGGAACCACAAAGATGCCCCATGCACTATGGTCGGACGTTTGTGCGCTCCATGAGGGAACCAAGAGTGAGCATGAGGAACGCTATCATCTTGTGATTAAAAAGCTAAATTCTTTTGAGATGCTTCCCAAAGAAAGTGCTAATGAAATGTATTCTCGTTTAAATGTTCTTATAGAGGAAGTCAATGGGCTTGGACTTACTCAAATGTCACCATCCGATGTTGTGAGAAAGATCTTGAGTGTCCTCCCCATTGACAAATATGGGCACATTATGACCGTGCTACATCAAGGTGATCTTTCCGCTGCTACACCAACACAAATCTTGGGAAAGATCAATGCTCATGAGATGTATATGCACATCACACCACAAGATGGCTCATCCTCTACAAAGAAGAAAGAGAAAGACTTAGCATTCAAAGCTAGCCAAGATAAGGGCAAGGCAAGACTTGAGTATGAGAGCTCAAGTGATGAAGATGATGAAGAAAGTCTTGCTCTCATGGTAAAGAAGACCGCCAAGATGCTAAAGAAGCTAAACAAGAGTGGCATCAAGTTTGATGGCAAGAAGAAGAAGTTCTTCACTAGCTCAAGAAGAAAGCCAATCTCTGAGATGGATTGCTACAATTGTGGTGAACTTGGCCACCTAGCTCATCAATGCACAAAGCCCAAGAAAGACAAGTTCAAGAACAAGGGCAAGAAAGATGATTCAAGCGATGAAGATGAAAAGAAAAAGAACAAGCCATACAAGAAGAGAGATGGCAAAAAGAGGGACTTCTACAAGAAGAAGAAGAGTGGCAAGGCCTACATTGTCGGTGATTGGCTCATAGACATTGATTTATCAAGTGAATCATCCGATGATGAGAGTGACAATGAGAAGGTGGTCGCCATTGCTATTGATCTTGCATCCTCACCGCCACCATCGCCATCATCCTCTACACACCTATGCCTTATGGCCAAGGGTGAACGCAAGGTAACTAAGAGTGATGATAGTAGTGATGATGAGTAAGCTAGTGATGATGATAGCGATAGCTATGATGATTCACCTACATATGATGATCTTGTCAAAATACTAAGAAAATACACTAAGATCATTAGAAAGAGTAGAGCTACAAATGAAAAACTTGATGCTAAAAATGATTCACTCTTAGCTAAGTGTGATACATTGGAAAAGGCTAATGATGAGCTCAAAGAAACAAATGATTCTATATTATCCATACTCAAGGAGCTCAAATCTTCTAAGAAAGAGCTTAAAGATAAACATGATAAACTTGAGTGGGTGCACAATGAGCTTATCACTAGTCACAACAAGCTAAAAGATGAATACACTACTCTTAAGATTAATCATGATACTCTTGTTATTGCTCAAGAATTTTTACCAAATGAGCCACATGATGCTACTAACCATGTTGTCAAGATTGATATAGCTACATCATGTGATGATTTAATTGATGAGAGCATTGAGCATGGATCTAGTAGCAAAGGCAAGCAAGTGGTTGAGTGCAATGACTATGATGAGTATATCAAGCTCAAGAGTGACAATGAGAAGCTCATGAAAGATCTTGAAGAGATGAAAAGTCACAACACCATTATGCTAGAAACTCTTGATCATGACAAAGAGTTGATCCTTGAGAATGAGAAGCTCAAAGAAGAAAACAAGAAACTCAAGGAAGAGAAGAACAATGATATTCTCAAGGAAGAGAACAAGAAGCTCAAGATGGAGAAAGAGCATCTCAAGGTGGGATTGAGTAAGTTTGCTAGAGGCAAGCATCTCCAAAGTGAGCTACTCATGAATACCATAATGAAGATGGATAGAAGTGGCATTGGATATATGGCAAGTGTAGAGAAGAAGAAGGCTCAAGCTCAACACCAACAATCAAAGCCAAAGCTAAAGCCAAAGAGATGTTTTGAGTGTGGACAAGAAGGCCATTTTGCTCATGAGTGTCAAACTCCACCACCACAACCCTTGCCCAAGCATGCTAGACCCTTTGCTTTCAATACTCACTACATGCTTAGAAAAGATTCTAGTGGAAAGATGAAAGTCATGTTCTTAGGACCCCCCAACAAGAGTAGGCCTAAGAAGATTTGGGTGGCTAAGTCACTTGTTGAGAAGGTGAAGGGCCCTCAACAAGTTTGGATCCCTAAAGCTTGAATCTCTTGTGTGTAGGTGAACTACAAGACCGGTGGAAGTCATTGGGTATTGATAGTGGTTGCACTCAACATATGACCGGTGATCCTCATATGTTCACCTCACTAGATGAAGAGGTAGATGGACAAGAGAAAATAACATTTGGAGATAATTCAAAGGGCAAGGTTAAAGGATTGGGCAAAGTGGCAATATCAAATGATCATTTCATCTTCAATGTACTCTATGTTGCTTCATTGAGCTTCAACTTGCTATCCATTGGGCAATTGTGTGATCTTGGCTTTCAATGCTTATTCACCGAGAAGGAGGTTGTTGTATCCAAGGTAGATGACAATCAAGTGATATTCAATGGATTTAGATACAATAACTTATATCTAGTTGACTTCACCTCTGAAGATGCAAACTTGAAGACTTGCCTTTTCACCAAAACAACACTTGGATGGCTATGGCATAGAAGACTTGCTCATGTTGGGATGAGCTCACTCAAGAAGCTTATGAAGAATGATTTGGTGAGAGGGTTGAAGGATGTAAAGTTTGAGAAGGACAAGCTTTGTAGTGCATGTCAAGCCGGCAAGCAAGTTGCAAACACTCATCCAACCAAAGCTTTTATGTCAATCACAAGAGTGCTAGAACTCCTACACATAGATTTATTTGGACCAATAACATACAAGAGTTTGGGAGGAAATCTCTATTGTCTTATAATTGTGGATGACTATTCAAGGTATACATGGGTGTTCTTCCTTCATGACAATTCCGAAGTTGCATCTTGTTTCAAGAAGTTTGCCAAGAGAGCTCAAAATGAATTTGAAGTGAAGCTCAAGAAGATAAGAAGTGACAATGGCAAAGAGTTTGACAACACAAACATAGAAGCTTATTGTAATGAAGTTGGAATCAAACATGAAGTCTCCGCAACCTATACTACTCAACAAAATGGTGTAGTTGAGAGGAAGAACTGGACTTTGATCACTCTTGCAAGGACAATGCTAGATGAGTACAACACCCCCGAAGTTCTATGGGCAAAAGCAATCAACACCGCATGTTATGCATCCAACCGTCTATTTCTTTAAAAGTTCCTTGTCAAGACACCATATGAGTTGCTCAATGGGAAGAAGCCGGACGTCTCCTTCTTTAGGGTGTTTGGTTGCAAGTGCTACATCTACAAGAAGCGGCATACCTAGGGAAGTTTCAAAGATGTTGTGATATAGGTTTTCTTGTTGGTTACTCATTGAAGTCCAAAGCATATAGAGTATTTAATCATGCCACCGGCTTGGTTGAAGAAACATATGATGTGGAATTTGATGAATCTAACGGCTCCCAAGGAGCACATGAGAATCTTGATGATATAGGTGATGAACCATTGAGGGAGGCCATGAAGAATATTCTGGTGGGAGACATCAAGCCAAAAGATTATGAAGATGATGTACAAGTCATTAACCAACCCTCTTCATCAAATGTACCATAAGATGGTGAAAAAGATGGGAGAGTAGAAAATGAAGATACTCATATCTCCCATGAGCAAATGGTGGTACAAGCACAAGATGTTGATGCTCCACAACCTCCTCCTCAAGTGGTCAATAGAAGAAATACACCTCTCCTACAAGATCATCCACAAGATCTCATCATAGGGAGTCCATCAAAGGGTATAATGACTCGATCTCAAAAACTTACGTCATTAATTGCTTATCACTCTTTTGTCTCTTGCTATGAGCCTACCAGGTAGAAGAAGCTCTTAAAGATCCGGATTAGATCAATGCCATGCATGAAGAGTTGAACAACTTCACTCGCAATGAAGTTTGGACTCTTGAAGAGCGACCAAAAGGTGCAAGAGTCATTGAACGAAGTGGGTGTTCCGCAACAAGCAAGATGATCAAGGTGTTGTTGTGAGGAACAAGGCAAGACTAGTTGCAAAGGGGTTCTCTCAAGTTGAAGGTTTGGATTTTGGAGAGACCTTTGCACCGGTTGCAAGATTAGAAGCCATCCGTATCCTTCTTGCATATGCATCATATCATGAAATGAAACTATATCAAATGGATGTGAAAAGTGCATTTTTAAATGGCTTTATTAATGAACTAGTCTATGTTGATCAACCTCCCAGGTTTGAAGACCCTAGATATCCTAATCATGTTTATAGGTTGTCCAAGGCACTATATGGGCTTAAGCAAGCCCCAAAAGCTTGGTATGAGCGCCTTCGGGACTTCCTCATTAAGAAGGGCTTCACCATTGGGAAGGTCGACACCATACTATTCACCAAGAAGCTTGATGGGCATATCTTCATTTGTCAAGTATATGTTGATGATATCATCTTTGGATCATCAAATGAAGACTCATGCAAAGAATTTGGTGAATGATGTCGAAGGAGTTTGAGATGTCAATGATTGGTGAGCTTACATTCTTTCTTGGTTTTCAAGTCAAGCAAATGAAAGAAGGCATCTTCATCTCTCAAGAGAAATATACAAAAGATCTTCTCAAGAGATTCAAGATGGATGAATGTAAGCCAATCAAGACACCAATGCCTACAAATAGACATCTCGACCTAGATGAGGGAGGGTAACCCAGTTGATCAAACTCTCTACCGTTCTATGATTGGTAGCTTGTTATATTTAATCGCATATAGGCTCGACATCATGTTTAGTGTATGTATGTGTGCTAGATTTCAAGCTAGTCCTAAGGAAACTCATTTAATTGCCGTAAAAAGAATCCTTAGGTATCTTAAGCACACACCAAGCATTGGCCTTTGGTATCCCAAAGGAGCTTTATTTGAATTAATTGGCTATTCCGATTCGGATTACGCCGGATGCAAAGTTGATAGAAAGAGCACATCCGGAGGGTGCCATTTGCTTGGTAGATCACTTGTGTCTTGGTCCTCCAAGAAATAAAATAGTGTGGCTTTGTCCACCGCCAAAGCGGAATACATTGCCACGGGTGCTTGTTATGCACAAATATTATACATGAAACAAACTTTGCTAGACTATGGAGTAGTTCTAGAGAAAGTACCTCTTTGTGCGACAATGAAAGTGCGGTAAAAACTTGCAAATAATCCGATTCAACACTCTCACACCAAGCATATAGATATCCGCCATCACTTTCTAAGAGATCATGTGGCTAAAAATGATATACTCACTAGAAGGTGTAAGATCCGAAGATCAATTAGCAGATATATTCACGAAACCGCTAGATGAGGCTAATTTTGTAGATTGCGGAATGAGCTCATGTACTTGATTTTAGTAACTTCACTAAAAATGGAGCTTGTGTTGTCCCTTGCATTCATTGTAATTATAACATGCTTAATTTTGTGGCAATGACATATAGGGCTTGATGTCTAACATGGTTTAAGATTAACCACTGAAAAGCGTGTGAAGAACAGCTTAAACCTTGGGATCAAACTTGGACAAGCAACTAGGTTTACGTACAAGATATTGCATATGCATGCTGAATGATGTTATTGGTCGGTTTTGTTCCATTTGCCCTCTTGTTGCCTATTTTCTTAAAAAGAATTATAGCCTAAGGCAAAATATTTTGAAAAATATGAGGGTTTGAGAGAGGTCACTCACATCAGTCCCAATTGGTGTTTATTTGGATCTTATTCAAGTTGGACTTGATTGGGAACAGGCAGCGAGAAGGAAGTTTGAAGATTTGCTGGAAAAAGGTGCACCAGACAATCTCCCCCTATGGTATTGTAGGGGCCGCTAAAAACTCTCATACGGTAAGCCTCCGCATGTCTCTAGACATCGATCGCAGTATGGGCACCAGGATTTGTCGTACCGGGTGAACATAGCATGGCTCCTCACATGCCACTAGGGATCAAATAATATTTACAGGTACCAGTGTCCATCCTTCCTGGAGAAGATAGCACGACCTCCCGTCCGCATTCGACATTCTATGGTGATCCAGTCTTCATCAGTGTGGGCAACAAGGCTTAGAAACATCTATACTCTCTCTCTCTCACCTATAAAGCCATCCCCTTCATCTATAAAAGGGGATACGCTCCCTCCAACAAGGGGATGGATTCAAGAAGACTAGAGTTCCTCAGATCGACATCAACACCCCACAACCGTAGAACCACTAAGTTCCGACCGCGACCCTTCCGGTCGGAGCCAACCGAACCTCTTGTACACCACATCTCTCTTCCTCTCATTTGTAACCCCACAGCAAACTTTGAGCACCTGGGCTCAGAAATAAAGTCATCGATTGACCCTGACTGGACGTAGGGCACGTTGCCCGAACCAGTATAGATCCTGTGTCATTGAGTGCTAGGCCACCTTCGATCACAACGTACAATAAAACTACAAATATTTACTAGTTGGTCATTTTCTGCACCGATAATTAGCGTCGTTACCGGGGAAGATGCTATACGTTCAACACTTTTCAGTCATCGGATGGCCCATTTTTCTGCCACCCCCGCCGTGGCCGGCTCAGGCGATACAATTCGCTTCGGCTCGTTGGAATTTCCCGCACTCTCGCCCATCGAAGTGTGGGCTCCACCCGTCTTCGAGCCATCCTAGGCCTTTCTCTTCAGAAGCCTGGACTTTGTCGCCGACCGACTTGGTGTACTCCACCTCCACGAGCAGGCTCACGACCCAGCACGCATCGGAGGGACATCCTCCATCGACTCTGGGACGCACGACTTCGACGACGCGACATCTACACTTCATTCTAAGCAAACTCTCTGCTCAAACCTCGCTGTGAGTAATATACATCCTGTTATTTACGTACTATGCTCTATCTTCCACCAAATACCCGGTGGGTTACCGTTGTCCCCGTCGCAGCCGCCATATGGCTGGTTACCCTATAGCCTCGTGTCTTCCGCGGACGCATATGCCTAGGGGCTCCAAAAGGTGCTGGTGCCGCACCATCTCATGTCTAAATTCATGGGAATGGCGAGCTATGCTCCCACCTATTTCCTCGACATCATGGATGATGATGTCGGGAGTGACAACTCCACCATCGACGACATGGTGCCTAGCCACCGTCGGTCTCGGGAGTACGCTGTGGTGGACGCCCTAGAACAGCCGCTAGGGGTAACGGAGTCCTTTCGGACCCACGCCCCGCTGGGCCCTCACATGGAGACCCCTGAGCTCACACGTGAGCACGGGGAGGATCTACGATGACAGTGGCCGCATCAGCCACCAATTGTACCAGCACGCTTAGCGCACCACACTGCGCCCCGTGCACATAGACCGGCGAACGGCGCTCAGGGTCATGCCTGTTAGCCCCAGCACCACGCCTGGTTTGGGGGACCAATCCCCCGTAGTTCGCTCGGGCCAGTTAGAACATTGCCGCCGCGGTAATGCTCCTGCGCGACCTATCCGAGCCAAATGACCCTCGCGAACGGGCGATCCACCAGAACCTCCAGGCATTGCTGGAAACCGCCGCTGTTCAACAAGCGGAGTCCTCTGTATCACGACGCCAACTCACGACCTTGCTCCCCATCTGAGGAATAGGGACGCAACAGATGGGGCACTGCACCTCATCACCACCACAACCATTGAGTGTGGCTAGTGTTTTCCTAAACGCTAAACGGTAAACAGTCGGTCACCAACTGTTTAGCCATTATTCAGGCAAAACGTCCCATTAAATGGGCTAAACGACCAATTAAACAGGGTAAATAGGTGATTAAACAGAAACGACGCACCACCATGTAGCGTTTACACGGTGTTTAAATGGGCTAAATGACCGTTTAGGTGAACAGTGAGTGCAGCATAGGAAGCCACAGCTGAAACGACCCCGATTTCCACGAAGGGAAAACCACAACATCAAAGTGTAATAAGACCGTTGAAGATCATATTACCCGAATTCCAGTCGAATATCACATCCATACAAAGTAATATCAGAGTACAAATAGTGCGGAATTACATAAATTATTACATCACCGCATTGGTAGAATCAAAAGTAGCATTCATTCAGAACAGCTTGAAGATAAGATCGCCAAACTCGAGCGTAGGCATGAACCCCTCAACCGTCAAACTCCTTGGAGCTAAACTCCTCAGCAGAACCTGTGTGCCAAAATTTATCAGTATGATTTGTACTGGCCACTCCCACCCTATGAGCATTGCTTTGTGGAAATTGGATGCAAGTTGGATATAATCAAAGGAACCTATAAGGCTGGGGTTTCCTATGCAGTAGCATATCAAGTATATAATAATAGTTGGTCAAGTTTTAACTCCATTCCCATACACATTCCACCCCATTCCCTTCCTAGAGCCAGGTTTCGATCCTAGGATCGATATACCACCATCTCTACACCATCACCATACCATAACCATACCATCGCTCAGTCGATAGGCCAACTCCCTCTCGACACTGTCTCAAGGCCCGTAGCCCCTGGCTACGTCCGACACTCTCTCACGGGGGAAGAAGAGAAGGACTCATCTCTCTATCTAGTTTAAGCGAAACCCAGGAAAGGTCCATAGCCGACAAGTCGGCACATGTATCGATCGATCAACCATACACTCTGTAGAGGTTTTATATAACTACAAGATCCACCTTCCTCGCTGACCATCATCAACTGGGCTGATTCTAGCCTCTTGCTAGCCTAGGATAATGCCACTCTACCATTCAGCCCTGGTACACCCTAAGTCTAGTCTAAGGTGGCTGAAACTGTGAGTCATGAGCCGGGTCCACAAGGTCTCCATGAAGTCTCGAAAGGGTGTGAGGGATCCTCCATGCCCCATACCTCCCTCGCACTATCCGCTATCAACCTAGCAGTAGTGGCAATATCCTACCAAGTAGTCCGGCCGTCCCGCACCATATAGGGCGAGTGGTACGTAAGACTTCTCGGTGAATCTGAGTACTAGTAAGTCCTTAGGGGTGACCAAGCTAGAATGTCTTCAACAGGGTTGCCATTTACCGTGCCACCACAACACCTCCATCTCGGGCTCCTCCCATCACAGGTTCACACCCAGGACCACCTCATATGCCTTTTACCCACCACAGGTATCCATTTCCAAGGGTGCCCAGGTAGCACCCCATGGCATGACTTGCCCCAGGCTCATCGTATACTCCAACTTGGTCGACACAACCCTTACCCTCCACACACCCAAGTCACATACGCAGCACTCTCCCCATAGTCCAGATAACACCAGTTTTCCACCACGCATGTAGTATAAGCATAGTAGAAGTATAAGTAATGAAATATATAGCAGTAAGCGTGTGTCTAGCCTAATAGCAGGGTATGTAGGGGTAAGGTTGCGTCAAGGTAAAGGCCTTCAAGTAAGCATACTACCATGCAATTCCTATCATAATATGACTGTAGCAGTATAGCAATAGCAGATCTATATTAGCCATGCATAATAGGTGCTACAAGATTGGGTGGGATGTGGCACCTTCAGTGTAGTCATCTTCGTACTCCTCACGGTACTCATGATCCTCGTCTGTCTGGTTCTCCTCCGAGTCTGCAAACGATCGTATTATAGTCGCGTTAGCGACGTCTATAGAATAGCACAAAGAAATAATAAAAATTCAAAAGAGCCAAATGCACTCAAACATGGGTTCATTGCGTAGAGCTCGTTTTTAGATGAATTTTGGTCCTAGTTTCGTATTTTTTCGAGGTCGTATGAATTAATTATGATTTTCCAAAGTTTAAATTATTTCTGAAAATGAAAAAAGGCTGAATTAATTCTGGGCTGACACGTGTCACGCAGTGACTGGTCCACGTGGCATGCTGATGTCAGCATGATGTTAGCATCTCGGTTCCAAGCTGATAGGTGCGGTCCAGCTAACGTCAGCATGACGTCATTAGCGTCATCAGTCCGGCAGGTGGGACCGGGACTTTTGGGTCACTGACAGGTGGGTTCGGCCAAAGTCAACGTCAAGTCAATGGAGAGTCAACGGTGAGTCAACAGTCAATGGGTCAGGTCACTGACATGTGGGGCCAGGGCTGCTGACGTCAGCAGCCAACATCACCGTGACATCAGCATGACGTCACCTCGGCTGTGTTGCTACTGACATGTGGGTCCCGCGTGACGTCATCATGATGTCAGCATCGGTGTTGCTACTGACATGTTGCTACTGACATGTGGGTCCATAGTGTCTGTGCCATTGACATATGGGGCTAGGTCAACGGTCAACATTGACTAGTCAATGGTCAACACGGACTGGGTCTCAAACGGGCTCCGACGGGCTTTGGGTCTGGGCCGAGCCAGGCCGGACACGTGGCAAGCTGTGACGCTGCCACGTCGTAGCCGTGGGCCTTTACTGGGCCTTGTTTCTAGGCTGTGGGCATGAGCGTGGCTCAGGGTGGACCCATGTTCATGGTCCATGGACCTAAGGCGGGGTCCATGGTGGACCGAGGCCACCGTCTTTTCCCTCGGCTCGGCTCATGTGCACCGAGTGCAGGGCTACGCTGCTCAACTCGCCCCTTCTCCTCTGTTTCTTCCATGGTTGTGCTCCCACTAGTGGCGTGCCTCATCGGCAAGCCTTGCCGTAGGCGCTAGTGCCCAATTGAGGAGGGGATAAGCTCTGTCGAGCCTCGGCGTACACGGTGGTGGGAACTAAGTGGTGGCCAGGGCTTTCTGGAGCATCGACCACGGTGGTCGGTGGCTTGGCGTGGCAGCGCTCATCGATGTGGCGTGGTCAGGCTGTGGTGGTGGCCAAGAGCATGTTTGGCGGGGCGCATGAGTTTCCCATGGCTCCAGTGAACAGGGCGGGCGAGTTAGGGAGGCGCCAGGCGCTCTCAGCAGTACTGGCCATGGTGGTCTAGTGCTCGGGCCAGTGGTCTGGTGCTTGAGCCAGTGGTCTGGTGCTCGGACCGGTGGTCTGGTGCTCGGAGGTGGTCGCGACGTGCACATGAGTGTGCTATGCTTGTGTGCCTAGAGACCAGAGATGGCCTTGGCCTACGCGCTCACGGTATGGAGCGCCATGGCCGGAGTAGCAGGGTCCGGCGATGAGCAAGGGATGAATCGGGGGCTCGCCGTAGGTGTTGTGGAAGAGGGGATGGTGGTGCAGTGACGAGTTGTGGCCATGTAGCTCCGAAAGCCGTGTAGTGCCATGCAGCATCATGGCATCATCCTTGCTCCAGCGGCTTCGGAGGTGCTCCATCGATGGCTCCTTCTTCTTTCCCCTGCTCCCTTCCTTCTTCCTCTCTTGGCTCTCTCTCTCGGCTTGGGTGCGCAGGGGGGTGGCCGCAAGGTGGCGGTGGGCACAGGAATGCGTGAGGGCAACCGGGACCGGGGCTCTTATAGCTGAGCTCGGCCATGGAGCTCAGCGTTCGGCGGCTAGAGATTGAGGAGGATCAGAGGCGTGTGCATCTCATCCAATGGCCGTGCGTGGTTGCATGGGCGCAGCGCCAAGGGGACAAGGCCATGCCCCGGGCATGACCCCCTGGCCCGCCCCTACCACCGCTGTCGGGGCTCGGTCGGTGAAGGAAATCGGCAGGAGCGGTCGGGGCATGGTGTGGAGGAGATGAACAGGAGAAAGGCTGATGGGTGGGGCTCGGCAGGCAGTGACAGCAGGCGAGCGGAGGGCGCGCGGGCGTGCTGGCCGGCTCGTGGGCCATGCGCATGTGCTGGGAGGACGGGAAGAGGGTTGGCAGGCCGGTTGGGCTGGCTGGCGTGGGCCGAGCAGGCCGAGCCTGCGAGGCCTTCTTCTTCCCTTTTTCTTTTTCTATTTTATTTTCCTTCTTCTTTATTTGAATTCAATTTTGATTTTTAAATTTGGATTCCAAATTGGTGCACCATATTCATTGGAGTTTTTGATATGAGGCCCACAACATACTTATATAAATATTAGTAATTTATTTAGCTATTTTGTATAACAAAAATAGGTGTGGTTTTTGTTATGCAAAAATAGAATTAGTTTTTCTCTTTCAACCTTTATTCCTTGGTTTGAGTTTTAATTATTTTATGGTTTATTGTTTTATTGGAGTTGTTAAGCATATCATAACTCAAATGGAAATCCAAATCACATTTTGAATTAACAATATATGCAATACTTTATTTGTTAGAATTTAATTAAACACAATTAACTAATGACATGCCATGCTTATGTGTTAACTTGGGTTGGGGTTAGACCCAATGCATCTCTTAGGTTGGTTTTCTATATATGACACTCATCATCACATGGGAGTTTTAAGAAAAATTTTGTAGTTGGTATTTTTGGGTGTATGGATTTTTGGGTTGTTACAGTCCTACCGCCTTAACAGAATCTCGTCCCTGAGATTAAAGCGTAACGTACTCTTCGAAGAGGTAAGGGTATCATAGTCGAAGGTCAGACTCTTTCTCCCATGTTGCTTCTCTCTCGGTGTGGTTGCTCCATTGGATCTTGCACATAGGAATAGTCTTGCTTCGGGTCTCTTTGATATCTCTGCCCAGAATTCTGATAGGATGTTCTTTATACTCGAGTGTATCTTGAATGTCAAGTGTATCAGTTGGAACTACTTCATCGGGCACTCTCAAGCACTTGTGTAGCTGTGAAACATGGAATACGGGGTGTACACCCATCAATTCCTTGGGTAGCTCAAGTTTGTAGGCGAGCTTTCTAATCCTCTTACAAATCTTGTATGGGCCAACAAATCTAGGGGCAAGCTTTCCTTTCACATGGAATCTGACAGTTCCATGTAGCAGGGATACCTTGAGATAGATGAAGTCTCCCACATTGAACTCAAGTTCTCTTCTCCTTTTGTCAGCATAGCTCTTGTATCGACTTTGAGCAATTCTCAAGTTCTCCTTCACTTGAGCAACTCCTTCTTCAGCATCTTGAATCTTGGCGGAGTCAAAGAACGATCTTTCTCCTGGTTGGGACCACATCAAGGGTGCCTTACAAGGTCTGCCATACAGAGCTTCAAATGGCCACATCTTGATACTGGCTTGGTAGCTGTTGTTGTAAGAGAACTCTGCATAGGGTAGACATTTCTTCCAATCGGTGCCATAATTCAGTACACTAGCACGAAGCATGTCTTCCGAGATTTGATTTACTCATTCTGTCTGTCCATCTGTCTATGGGTGGTAAGCTGTACTAAAATCAAGTTTGGTTCTAATGGACTTGTGCAAAGCTTCCTAGAATCGAGACACAAACTGGGGACCATGATCAGATATAATTCTAGAGGGAGCTCCATGCAGTCTGAGAATATGCTCAACATATAGATCTGCTAATTTTTTAGCATTAGTCTTTGTCTTAACTGGTACAAAGTGAGCAATCTTAGTCAAGCGATCAACAAACACCTAGATAGAATCATTGCCTTTCTGTGAACAGGGCAATCCAACTATGAAATCCATGGATATGCTCTCCCACTTCCACTCGGGAACGTCAAGAGGCTTTAGCAAACCTATAGGTTGTTGATGTTTAGCCTTGACTCTATTGCAGGTGTCACAACATGCCACATGTCCTGCAATGTCTGTCTTCATGCCTTTTCACCAAAAGTGTTTCTTCAAGTCTTGATACATTTTTGAACCTCCAGGGTGAATGCAGTACTTGGAATCGTGAGCTTCTGATAGAATTTCCTCTCATAGTAATGGGTCAGATGGAATATAGATTCTGTTCTTGAACAAGATGGTTCCTTGTTCATCTTCTTGGTGGTTGGTCTTATAGCCTAGTTTCATCAAACCACAGAGATATTCGATCTCTTCACAATTTTTCTGAGCTTGACGGATGCGATCTGTGAGATCATACTGTATGCGGAGCTCATTCAACAAGCCATGCGGTAGTATCTCTAGTTGGAAATCATCAATCTCTACCTTGAGGTCAGATGGTACAGATTCAGTGATTAAGGTGTGACAGTAACTCTTGCGACTGAGAGCATCTACGACTACATTAGCTTTTCCTGGGTGATAGTGAATTTCTAGGTCATAGTCCTTGATCAACTCTAGCCATCGGCGTTGCCTCATATTCAAATCTTCTTGAGTGAAAAAGTACTTCAAGCTCTTGTGATCGGTGTAGATGTCACACTTGTTGCCTATCAAGTAGTGTCTCTAGATCTTCAAGGCATGCACAACTGCTGCTAACTCAAGATCATGAGTAGGATAACGGTTCTCATGTTCTTTCAACTGTCGAGACACATATGCTATCACTCTCCCATCTTGCATCAGTACACAACCAAGTCCTTGATGGGATGCATCACAATAGACTATGAAATCTTTGCTGATATCAGGCAATGCTAGCACAGTAGTTGTGGTAAGCTTCTGTTTTAATTTCTGGAAGCTTTGTTCGCACTCGGGCATCCATTCAAACTCCTTAGTCTTCTTTAGAAGGTTGGTCATTAGACGGGCTATCTTGGAGAAGTTCTCAATGAATCGGCGATAATATCTGGCCAATCCCAAGAAACTTATGATTTCTGTCACATTACGGGGTTGACCCCACTCTTTCACGGCTCCAATCTTGGCTGGATCAACTGTGACACCTTCAGCTGATAGTACATGGCCTAGGAAGGCAACTTCCTATAGCTAAAATTCGCATTTGCTGAACTTTGCGTATAGCTGATGTTGGGCTAGTTTCTCAAGCACCGTTCTCAGATGATGTTCGTGTTCTTCAGCGATGTGTGAATAAACAAGGATGTCATCAATGAACACCACCACGAACTTATCCAGTTCATTCATGAAAACCTTATTCATCATGTTCATAAAGTATGCGGGAGCATTCGTGAGTCCAAAGGATACCACAGTGAACTCAAACTGCCCATACCTAGTCACAAAAGCTGTCTTCGGGATGTCACTCTCTCGAATCTTCATCTGATGATAGCCAGATCTGAGATCAATCTTGGAGAAATACTTGGCTCCTCGAAGCTGATCAAGCAGATCATCAATTATTAGCAGGGGGTACTTGTTCTTGATGGTGACTGCGTTCAAGTTCCGGTAATCAATGCACATTCTCATCGAGCCATCCTTCTTAACAAATAGAACAGGGGATCCCTAGGGTGAAGCACTAGGTCTGATATATCCCTTCGAGATGAGCTCATCAAGCTGTTTCTTGAGCTCGGCTAGTTCATCAACAGACATACGATAGGGTCTCTTGGCAATGGGTCCTGTTCCCGGCAAAAGATCAATGATGAACTCTACATCACGGTCTGGTGGCATACCCGGTAATTCTTTAGGGAATACATCGGGATAATCTCTGACCACAGGCACATCATGAACTGTCTTCTCCTCTTTCTATGTTTCTAAACTGGCTTTAAGGGCACACAAGATAGAGGTGGACTTTCTGGACTAGGGTTCACATCTGATGACTTGGCCTGATGGGTGGGTCACTTGGACATATCTAGGCGAACATGATATGATACCTCAGTGAATGGTTAACCAATCCATACGTAAGATGACATCTAGGTTGGTGGAAAGTAACAGGGTTAGGTCGGCTTTAAAGATATGACCCTCAATGGTAAGACTCACTCCCTTACAGATGTGGGTGCATTTTAGGTCTCCTAAATGTGAGCTAGTGATGATAGGCTTCTCGCGTGGGGTTACAGGCAGGTCATGTTCTCGTGCAAACTTGGATGATATGTAAGAACAAGTTGCTCCAGAGTCAAATAGAACTGATGCAGTATTGCCATTAACTAAAAACATACCGTACATAATGTCAGGGGCAGCCTATGCTTCCTCGGTGTCCAGATGGTTGAGATGTCCACGAGTAGCAGATTCCTTGAACTGAGACTTCTGAGCAACTGAGTTCTGAGGGCATTCAGTGGCTTTGTGATCTAGTTGGCCACAAGCAAAGCAGGTGAAAGGTGAACCGCCTATAGGGGTTGGTGTGGGTGCCTTCTAATTTCCAGTGCTTAGTGCGGAACGGTTCTGTGCTGGGCATTCATTCACTGAGCGGGGGTAGTTGAAATAGTCCTGAGTGTTGCGGTCCTGAACATAACGGTCCTAGGTGTAACGATCCTGAGCAAAGTGGGAGTATTTGGCAGTGTAGCCTCCACTACCCCTACTTGATCTAGGGTTATCATCCCTGTTGTGGTGAGAGCATTCCCTAGATGGTGCATCTCTGCGGAACCTCTTACGATCATGACCATGGAGAGACTCCTTAGGCTTATGCTTCCTCGCCCTGTACTCTTCTCCAGCTTCAGCACGGTCCTTCTCAATCTGGATGCAGCGATCCACCAGAGCACACAACGTGTTACTCTCAATATCGCCAAACTTTAGCTTGATGTGCGGGTTAAGTCCCTTGCGGTAATAGTACAGCTTCTCCTTCTCAGAGTTCACAACATAGGGAGGTGCATAGCGAAGAAGATTGGTGAAACGAGTAGTGTACTCAGTCACCCTGTCTTTTCCCATCTTGATGTTGCAGAACTCCTCAGCTTTGGCCTCCATGACACCCTTAGGAATGTGATACTCAGTGAATGCTTCAGCGAACTCATCCCACAAGATGTTGGCAGGGTCCTCATGGGAATCACTAAAATTGTCCCACTAGGCGCATGCTGCACCTGTGAGCTGGTGTGCGGCTGCTCCAACACACTCATCGTCGGTGAAAGTAGTGAGGTCAAGCTACTTCTCCATCTCCTTGAGCCAATCATCGGCTACAAGCGGGTCAGGGTCGGTGCCATCATAGGTAGGTGGCCTTAGCTTCAAAAATCCTTCCAGCTTCCTTTGGAAGTCATTCTGCTGACCTCCCTAGCAATGGTTTGCTCCTTCAACAAGAGCTGCAAGAAGTTGGGTCTATTATGCCATCACTTCTGCCAGGTTCGGTGGTGGTGGTGGTGGAATGTTCTCCCCAAGCGGCAGGGTATTCTCTAGGTGGAAGGGTATCCCTCCACATCCACGGCCACGATTGTTGCCACCATGCCCCCATTTGGTTCGGCTGGTTCGGGGGTGGGCGCACGTCCATGGTTCATTAGGCGATTAGATCGGTGGTTCAGCATCTGCAACACGGATCATAGAGATTTTAGTGCTTGTGCCATAAGTGCTTATAATTCAATATGATTACATGATTTTGATGATTTAAAGAAAAACGTTTATACTATCCAACACTCATTACAAAGAAGCAATAAGATTCATAAGATGCAATAAGATCTGAAACATTCATTACATGGGTTTTATTACATAGCATCATCTCCAGTAGATACACTTGAAGATGTGTGAGAATCATACTATGCATAAAGTCTCATAATACATCTCATAAGGGGTACATCATGGGGTACAACTTACGGAAGCTACTTACATGACTCATGACCACACAGGGTCATCCTACTCTAACTCATACACCGCAGCTAGGATACGACTGTTCTCGATCTCGATCTCCTCGTCAGACTTGTGAAGTCAGGATACGTACTTCAAGGCCTCGGTGAGCTCCGCAGTAGGCTTGGCTCTAGGTAGGGTAGGGCAGGCATCTAGGTTGAGGCAAGTTGGGGCTAACTCAAACTCCTCTATCCTAGACTTTGTCTTGCTGCGAATCTCTTTGGGTAGCTGATCCCACATACCCTTCATCTCCCTTAGGCACTTCCTATTAGACTTCTGCCAAGCCTGCCATGTCCTCTCACACTTGTCCTGTAGGTACTCAGTCTGCCTGAGTGCCTCGATCAGGTGACCCTGGTTGTGAACGACCTTCTTCCTAAACTCCTCTAGCTCTTAAGTCATGGTCTTGTTCTGGGATTGGATTTTCAGCATATCAATTCCTTTGGATCTCTCTCTATCTCCTCTGCGGTTGACCTCATCCTTCTTGTCGTCCCACTCTCTCTATAACTCCAATACCTTGCTGTCGAGGTAGTAGTTCCTATTGCCTAGGTCGGCTACTTTGTCCTATGAGTCAGTGACCTTGACTCTGTGGGCTTCTTTACGATGGTTGAGCTCGTCCTGTAGCTTAGCAACTGTCTCCAATAGACTAGCCTGCTCCTGTGCTCCCTACGAGTCTTGCTCCTGGTGCTCCCACTGAAGGGCCTAGTCCTAACGTCTCCTCTGCTCCAGCTAAGTCACGTACCTGTCCTACTCTAGTAGGTGAATAGCTGAGACATGAAGGCATCTATCCTCCTCGGCAAGGATAACTCTGCCTGCTACAAAACTCTGCTCACTAGGGGTAAGGCTGAGGTCGAGGGCCTGGGGAAGTAGACGGAACTCTATCATCTTCAGGTGCTCATAGTGGTCCCTCATCACTCTATGAAGTGCCTTGTGTGAGATAGCTCGCAGTACCTCCTTGACTGTGTCCTCTATAGTCAATTCGGTGAAAGCTAGGATAGAAGGTAAGGTAGTGCTAGCTGGGAACTCGACTAAGGTGACAATCGGTCCTTCGATTCCTCCTTTCTGAGCTGGCTTCCTGGTGTAGGTGACCTTGACAAGCTCATCGGGGACACCTAACATGACGAGAACTCGACAGAGGGTCTGTGCAAAACCCCCAAGCTCACATAGGTCAAAGGTAAGCTTGGCGTGGTTTAGAGGTAGCGGTCCTAGAGGCGGCCAATCAACGTTCATTGCCATCTGCATGTTTTAAGGAACAGGTGTTAGCAGGTCAATATTAGATAAGCCTTGCATAAAAGTAAATGCAGGGTCGGTATATAACCGAAAGAAGGGCTGTTCACGTCCTATTCTATTATCCATTCCAAAGGGTTTCATCCTATGGTCAAGTATGGCTCTGATACCAACTGAAACGACCCTGATTTCCATGAAGGGAAAACCACAACATCAAAGTGTAATAAGACCATTGAAGATCATATTACCTGAATTCCAGTCGAATATCACATCCATACAACGTAATATCAGAGTACAAATAGTACGAAATTACATAAATTATTACATCACCGCATTGGCGGAATCAAAAGTAGCATTCATTCAGAACAGCTTGAAGATAAGATCACTAAACTCAAGCGTAGGCACGAACCCCTCAACCGTCAAACTCCTCGGAGCTAAACTCCTCAGCAGAACCTGTGTGCCAAAATTTATCAGTACGATTTGTACTGGCCACTCCCACCCTATGAGCATTGCTTTGTGGAAATTGGATGCAAGCTAGATATAATCAAAGAAACCTATAAGGCCGGGGTTTCCTATGCAGTAGCATATCAAGTATATAATAATAGTTGGTCAAGTTTTAACTCCATTCCCATACACATTCCACCCTATTCCCTTCCTAGAGCCAGGTTTCGATCCTAGGATCGATATACCACCATCTCCACACCATCACCATACCATAACCATACCATCGCTCAGTCGATAGGCCAAATACCTCTCAGCACTGTCTCAAGGCCCGTAGCCCCTGGCTACGTCCGACACTCTCTCACAGGGGAAGAAGAGAAGGACTCATCTCTCTATCTAGTTTAAGCGAAACCCAGGAAAGGTCCATAGCCGACAAGTCGGCACATGTATCGATCGATCAACCATACACTCTGTAGAGGTTTTACATAACCACAAGATCCGCCTTCCTCACTGACTGTCGTCAACTAGGCTGATTCCGGCCGCTTGCTAGCCTAGGATAATGCCACTCTACCATTCAGCCCTGGTACACCCCAAGTCTTGTCTAGGGTGGCTAAAACTATGAGTCATGAGCCAGGTCCACAAGGTCTCCATGAAGTCTCGGAAGGGTGTGGGGGATCCTCCATGCCTCGTACCTCCCTCGCACTGTCCGCTATCAACCTAGCAGTAGTGGCAATATCCTACCAAGTAGTCCGGCCGTCCCGCACCATATAGGGAGAGTGGTATGTAAGGCTTCCCGATGAATCTGAGTACTAGTAAGTCCTTAGGGGTGACCAAGCCAGAATGTCTTCAATAGGGTTTCCATTTACCGTGCCACCACAGCACCTCCATCCTGGGCTCCTCCCATCATTGGTTCACACCTAGGACCACCTCATATGCCTTTTACCCACCACAGGTATCTATTTCCAAGGGTGCCTAGGTAGCATCCCATGGCATGACTTGGCCTAGGCTCATCGTATACTCCAACTTGGTCGACACAACCCTCACCCTCCACACACCCAAGTCACACACGCAGCACTCTCTCCATAGTCCAGATAACACCAGTTTTCCACCACGCATGTAGTATAAGTGTAGTAGAAGTATAAGTAATGAAATATATAGCAGTAAGCGTGTGTCTAGCCTAATAGCAGGGTATGCAGGGGTAAGGTTGCGTCAAGGTAAAGGCCTTCAAGTAAGCATACTACCATGCAATTCCTATCATAATATGACTGTAGCAGTAAAGCAATAGCAGTTCTATATTAGCCATGCATAATAGGTGCTATAAGATTGGATGGGATGTGGCACCTTCAGTGTAGTCATCTCCGTACTCCTCACGGTACTCACGATCCTCGTCTGTCTGGTTCTCCTCTGAGTCTGCAAACGATCGCATTATAGTCGCGTTAGCGACGTCTATAGAATAGCACAAAGAAACAATGAAAATTCAAAAGAGCCAAATGCACTCAAACATGAGTTCATTGCGTAGAGCTCGTTTTTAGATGAATTTTGGTCCTAGTTTCATATTTTTCCGAGGTCGTATGAATTAATTATGATTTTCTGAAGTTTAAATCATTTCTGAAAATAGAAAAATGCTAAATTAATTCTGGGCTGACACGTGTCATGCAGTGACTAGTCCACGTGGCATGCTGACGTCAGCATGACATCAGCGTCTCGGTTCCGAGCTGACAGGTGGGGTCTAGCTGACGTCAGCATGACGTCATTAGCGTCATCAGTCCGGCAGGTGGGACCAGAACTTTCGGGTCACTGACAGGTGGGTCCGCCCAAAGTCAACGTCAAGTCAATGGAGAGTCAACGGTGAGTCAATAGCCAATGGGTCAGGTCACTGACGTGTGGGGCTAGGGCTGCTGACGTCAGCAGCTGACATCACCATGACATCAGCATGACGTCACCTCGGCTGTGTTGCTACTGACATGTGGGTCCCGCGTGATGTCAGCATCTGATGTGTGGGTCCAGAGTGTCTGTGCCATTGACATGTGGGGCCAAGTCAACGGTCAATGTTGACCAGTCAACGGTCAACATGGACTGGGTCTCAAACGGGCTCCGGCGGGCTTTGGGTCTAGGCCGGGCCGGGCTGGACACGTGGCAAGCTGTGACGCTACCACATCGTAGCCGTGGGCCTTTACTAGGCCTCATTTCCAGGCTATGGGCGTGAGTGTGGCTCACGGTGGACCCACGTTCACGGTCCATGGACCTAAGGCGGGGTCCATGGTGGATCGAGGCCACCGTCTTTTCCCTCGGCTCGGCTCACATGCACCGAGTGCAGGGCTACGCTACTCAAATCGCCCCTTCTCCTCTGTTTCTTCCACGGCCATGCTCCTGCTGGCGACATGCCTTGTCGGTGAGCCTTGCCATAGGCGCTGGTGCCCAATTGAGGAGGGGATAAGCTCCGCCGAGCCTCGGCATACACGGTGGTGGGAACTAAGTGGTGGCTAGGGCTTTCCAGAGCGTCGGCCACGGTGGTCGGTGGCTTGGCATGGCGGCGCTCATCGGTGTGGCATGGTCAGGCTGTGGTGGTGGCCAAGAGCGCATTTGGTGGGGCGTGTGAGTTTCTAGTGGCTCCAGCAAATAGGGCGGGCGAGTCAGGGAGGCGCTAGGCGCTCTCAGTGGTACTGGCCACGGTGGTCTGGTGCTCGGGCCGATGGTCTGGTGCTCGAACCGGTGGTCTGGTGCTCGAAGGTGGTTGCGACGTGCGCGTGAGTGTGCTGTGCTTGTGTGCCTAGAGACCGAAGATGGCCTTGGCCTACGCGCTCATGGTATGGAGTGCCATGGCCAGAGTAGCAGGGTCCGATGGTGAGCAGGGGATAAACCAGGGGCTCACCGTAGGTGTTGTGGAAGAGGGGATGGTGGTGCAGTGATGAGTTGCGGCCATGTAGCTCTGGAAGCCGTATAGTGCCGTGCAGCGTCGTGGCATCGTCCTTGCTCTGGCGGCTTCGGAGGTGCTCCATCGGCGGCTCCTTCTTCTTTCCCCCGCTCCCTTCCTTCTTCCTCTCTTAGCTCTCTCTCTTGGCTCGGGTGCACAGGGGGTGGCCACAAGGTGGCTGTGGGCATGGGAATGCACTAGGGCAACCGGGACCGGGGCTCTTATAGCCGAGCTCGACCGTGGAGCTTGGCGTTCGGTGGCAGGAGATTGAGGAGGATCGGAGGCGTGTGCATTTCATCCAACGGCTGTGTGTGGTTGCGTGGGCGCGGCGCCAAGGGGACAAGGCCATGCCCTGGGCATGACCCCCTGGCCCGCCCCTGCCACCGCTGTCGGGGCTCGATCGGCGTGAGCGGTTGGGGTGTGGCGTGGAGAAGATGAACAGGAGAAAGGCTGATGGGTGGGGCTCGACAGGCAGCGATAGCAGGTGAGCGGAGGGTGCGCGGGCGTGCTAGGCCAACTCGTGGGCCACACGCACGTGCTGGGAAGACGGGAAGGGGGTTGGCAGGCTGGTTGGGCTGGCTGGCGCGGGCCGAGCAGGCCGAGCCTACGAGGCTTTCTTCTTCCCTTTTTCTTTTTCTGTTTTATTTTCCTTCTTCTTTATTTGAATTCAATTTTGATTTTTAAATTTGGATTCCAAATTGGTGCACCATATTCATTGGAGTTTTTGATATGAGGCCCACAACATACTTATATAAATATTAGTAATTTATTTAGCTATTTTGTATAAAAAAATAGGTGTGGTTTTTGTTATGCAAAAATAGAATTAGTTTTTCTCTTTCAACCTTTTATTCCTTGGTTTGAGTTTTAATTATTTTATGGTTTATTGTTTTATTGGAGTTGTTAAGCATATCATAACTCAAATGGAAATCCAAATCACATTTTGAATTAACAATGTATGCAATACTTTATTTGTTAGAATTTAAATAAACACAATTAACTAATGACATGCCATGCTTATGTGTTAACTTGGGTTGGGGTTAGACCCAATGCATCTCTTAGGTTGGTTTTCTATACATGACACTCATCATTACATGGGAGTTTTAAAAAAAATTTTGTAGTTGGTATTTTTGGGTGTATGGATTTTTAGGTTGTTACAGCAGCCGTACCTTGCCTTGACTTGACGATTGCTCCATGCTGACCGCCTATCTACACGTAGCTCGTGTCGAACCAAGACGCGCACAGCATCGACCGGAGTCCTAGCCCTGGCCGCCTAGGACCACATACCTTTGTCCAACCGCTCCAGCAAGCGTCATTCCTACCGTGCTTCAATGGAGGCCGCGACAAAGGTAAGGCCAAGTGCTAGGATCAAGATGAGGGCCCCTCCACGCCAAGGGGAAAAAAGAACAGAAAGGGTCGTCGCCGACCGGCCAACTCCGCGTTGGCCGCCATGATAGATTACGTGGGCACATAGCCCCAGCAAGACCCTTTGGCCCACTTTCACGAGCTCATAGAGAGCCCGTGTCATAGAACTGACCAATTTATAAGAGCATAAGTACAAAAATAATCACCGGAATGATCAAATTCTCGCACTTGAGCCCATATAAACCTGGTAGTCAACTGAAACCTCGAAGGATTTCAAACCAATTTGCATACAACCAAGATCACATTAATTCAACATAACATATCATATGTTACAACATTTCACAGATGGTTTGCAAATAGATTACATCACCTCAGAGTCATCGTTATTACAAAACAAGTGTTGTAAAGTACGCGGAAGCAAATAGTTTAACTTACACACCCGAGTTCAAATACAAATACTGGTCTGCTGATCACAACCCACAAAAGCATTCAGATAAGAGGAATAGAGATCATGCCCATGATCTAGTATTCGTCACCCACTAGGTGGAGACAATACTTACAGAAGCCCTGATATAGAAGGTCATCTGTAACAAGAGGGAATAAACTCTGAGTACAAGAATGTACTCAGCTAGACTTACTCATCGAAAACCAAACAAATGACACCAAGGATCATGCATAGCTTAATTTAGTGGATCTAGTTAACACTTTCTTTTTACGGAAAAACATAAGTAATAATGATCAACTCTTAACCTAAACTAGCAGTGACTTTTAGCCATTAACCTGTCATCTACATTAGCACCTGTACTAAGCAATCATTTGATTAAGATGCAAACATTAATAACCATAGCAGGTATAAATCGTGGCAACATTATCATCATCATCCATTTAACCATATTGTTAAATTAATTGAATTTACGTTGCCGCTGCTCAGACAAGTTCTCACTATCCAGGAGAGACGGCGATTCGAATCGACTTCTATCTAGCTAGAGGGGTATTCCTAACACAAACCTTGCTTCCACCGTCAGGGTCGCAAACAAGTCATCTTTGGTACAATTTAGGAGTCACGAGTCTGATCAGTGCCGCAAAATCAGAGAACCACTCTGCCATGAGTGCTCGGTGACTTAACCCGCCCTTGGGCTTACGCCAATGGCTCTCCGCATATCCTTACTTCCATCTAGATTGCGAACCCCTGCTCGTGTCCCCAGTCTGAATCGAGCTACTAGGCTTTGTGGTCGGAACGAGTTATCCGGCCAGCTAAATGTTAGGCTACGTTCAACATGACATAAGGACATACAACGTATCGGTCCTTAAACAACACAGACAGAGTCGCTATGTCCAAATCTACACAAGACTCCGCCCGGTCTTAATTCATTATTAACATGGTTCTTTTCCACGATAGCAAATATAGCCAACCATGATCCACCTCATCCTAAAGCTCGTAGGTGATAGGAAATCACCTGACTTCTACCGCACTAAGCATGGTTAAGCATTTAACCCATTTCTGAACTTAAATAGGATTCAAGTACGATATCTGGACAAGGATGAATATATAATGCAGCAATTGGTTCCAACCAATTCCTATACTTAATGCATCATCAACAATAAGAGATACTCAAGATGTCTGTAAAAACATGGGAGACTTAATATGCTCCAGGGCTTGCCTTTTAGGAAAGAGGAAGGTTGGTGGTCAGGGCACTTGGGCAACTCCTCCTCCGCAGCTGCTTCATCGATTTCCTACACCTTGGGCTCCTCCAGGTTGGCTCCCTCGAATTCCAGCAGCGTCACTCCCTCTGATACACCTATCGCATGTATGCGCATGATAAATACCATGGATGCACATGAACGAAGTTAGAAATGCTCGGGAAACGCACATGCTTACTACAGCCCGTATTTTCCGACTTAAGCTCTATTCAAATCACTTTAACTTACCAAGTTTATACAATCTAATGTACAATTGCTCATCTTTAGTTAAGGACCTAGCACCTACACCTAAGCATGTTCTCAAGTTAGACTAGCACCTAAACAATCAACAAGAACATCACAACTGATCACACACAATCATCCGTATTTTAGCAAAACAGGAACTTATATAGCGGTATAGTAAACTGACCAAAACTGAAGATCTACAAATCGAAATGACAGGCAACAAGACAATTTGGAAAGCTTATGAAATTGCCTACAATTCATTTTTAGAACTCAAGACATGATTCCAACTTTTACTAGGTCGAATTTACAGAACCACATAATCAAGTCCAACAAGACAGAGAGCAAGCAAAACTATGATCTAATTTTGAATACTGTAGTTCCTAAACTATTGGGCCAAATGCCACCAAATTTTGACAGGAGCTAGATACATAAGTTATCTACAACTTTTGTATTCACCACATTCCCAGCAAACCAAAATATTATAGGGAACTTTGTAGAGTCCCGAGAACTATCTAGAAAGACATAATGCCAAGAAATATTTATTAACTTATGTTGCAAATAACTAATTGGATAAAACCAACTCTACTCACTTATCACACATGTCACAAGAACACCAGAAAGTAAAGTATTCACCACCAATTCATTTCTTTTAATGCCTTTCTTTATTTATTTAATTAATTAGGGGAAATGGTAAACATATATGAAAACTACACCATTTAATCTATAAAAATTATAGTAGGTACCACATGCTCCAAGTAGACTACTATAAAATTTCACATCATTTGAGCAAGCATAACATCCTATACAAAAATGACAAGGCATAAAGGCTTAAAATGACATAATTAGGAAACCCTAGTGAAAAGTGTCAAGCAACAGATTTTATATTTTTCCTAGCATCCTTAAGGTACTAGGACATTCCCCACAAAATTTTATCATCATTGGATTCCTAGATAAATTACAAAAATTCACTCAATGATCATTCAATGATCAAAGGAAAATCTATAACTCAAAAACCATACATGCAATTTCTCTCAAATTTTTATCAGAGCTTCTACTAAGCAAGAATAGCTTAACAACAAAATTTCATAATTTTTGGAGCATAGGAACTCAAGATATAATTTAAACAAGTTTGCATGCATTTAAAAACATATTTCAAGTTCCTATTTAATTCATCCAAAACTTCCACTACAAGTGTTCATGTTATATTTTTCCTAAATACTAGACTTCACCATGATCCTAACAAAATTGGAACCATCCAATTTGGAGCTACCAAACTCTAGATATAGATTTTACAAAATAGCATCAAAACTGGAATTAATTGAACTGGCTTTCAATTCAAAGTGACTGACAGGCGGGGTCCACCGGTCAGCGATACGAAAAGAGGGGAGGAACTATCACGGCACTCTAGCGAGCTTTTCCTCGTCGATGTGGAGGGCTCTGGCAGTTGGGTCATCACTGATGCCATCTCCGAGCCAAATCGCGTTGAGGGATGTACGGGGCATGGCGAATGGCCCCTCGGAGCATGGACGGCGGCGGCCATGGCGGACAGCGAGGATGCCTGACGGCATGCCGGCCAACTCTAGCCATGGTATCACCTAGAGAAAGATGCTAGAGTTACCTAGAGACCTAAAGCAGAGATAACCTAAGGTAAGGGTGGCTAGGGTAGCGCCGGTGAGCTTGGCCGCACGCACGGTCACACAACGGTGCCCCGAGCATCACGGTGGCATAGCTATTTCGGCTCAACGATGGTGAATCCGAGGACTATGTCTTTGAGGTAGACATGACAGCTCATAAGGGTCCTCATGCGTGCACTAGAAGAGGCATGAAAGGTTCAAGGCGGCCAGCCACGACGAGCTCGTGCTCGCGGCCATGGCGGGCACGGTGAGGTGCACCGAAGCGTTCCCACACACACGCTTGGTAGTGTCTAGAGCTATTCCTACCAGAGCATCAGCAAACTAGCATGGTGCTAGACCAGAGGAAGAGGCAGCACATGGTGCGGTGGAGTGCCATGGCCACGTGAACCACAAGCATGGCGTGCTCCGGTGAAGTCTCCGATGGCAGAAATCAAAATGTGCCTTACCAACGGTTTAAGGGAATAGAGCGAGAGGCCCAGGAGGTGGAGTGGAAGAAGATGTAGTGATGACCGAGACAGATTGGCCAAAAGCGTGGCATCGAAGGTGAGCTGCGGTGGCAAAGCGAGCGGCGTTGGCAATGGCGAGCGGCGTCGTTGCGAGAGAGAGCGAGTGGGAGGCAGAGCGCGTGCTGGCGAGCGGAGAGGCAGCAGGCATCCTCCACTTCATGCTGGCCAGCACGCAGCACGGTCAGGGCTAGCTAGGCACATGGCATCCATGCAGGCGGCAGGGCTCTGTTGCCGGTCAGCACTATAGCGCCTGAAATTTCTGATTCAGTTACTGATCGTGCCGACTGACAGGTGATCTTTGATGATGCATAACTCCTAATCGGCTTAGCCAAATTCTAATCCAGTTGGACTACGTGATAGAGCTAAGTGAGTACTCCAAATGACTCAACATGAGCTCGAGCTAATTCGCCATGGATTTCCATCTACAAGGCTCCAAAGTCGTCTTCATGAAACTGGAAAGCAGTTCCAACACTTAGAAAATTTCTAAGTGTTGAAACAGCACTTATTTCTGGCTTGTGGGCCCAATTTGAACATGTTTTGCACATTTTCATGACTTGGCTCCCAAACAAAGTTTGTTCCTTATAAAATTTTCTACAACTTTGCTTTAGGTTAATTAAACATGCAAACACTCTAAGCTACACTTTTTAAATAGTCAAACTTAGGAGCTCTAGGGGTCCATAATAGTCAAACCATGACTTGGAAACCTAATTAGGCAAAATGATCAACATGAACATTGTTCCTAATGGGATTCTAAGTATAACTAAGTTGCTTAAGAGGATAATTAGCCACACCACACATTGGTCACACCAAAATCAAGCATCACATGTACTAAAATAAGGACAAACAAGTGACTTTGTGACTTCTGTTTCAAAACCATGTTTCATATGTTTCATGAGTTCGTGGCATTGTACTAGCTAACCATGTTTCACTAAAGTGTGTTGCACATGTTGCACTTAAGTTGTTACACACTATTCATTTCCTAAAACAATCACACATAGAATGTAACAATATGTTGCAATGTTTCAAAAGCATGTTTTAGACAATTCTAAACTCATAAATGGGTGAATGATGCTCATGTTTATGAAATGCAAGTGCAAATGTGGAAGCCAAATACCAGGGATGTTACAACCCATGCACCAACCACAACTATCCTGTCAACCATCTCTACAAGGACTGCTAGCTCCTCAAGCATCTGTGGAGGTAGGCTGGCAGGCCAAAGGAGGAAGAAGACGGGGAAGCAGCAACCAAAGAAGGGGGCGGAATGGGCAAGGATCCAGACGACTGAAGTGATTCGACTGAAAGCCTATCGACTGAAGGACGATGACGATGACGCTCTCTCCGTCAACCTTGGAACAACTATGTCTTTTATTATTTTCCTAAGTTTCAGTCTTACCTTTACTTAGCGAACGCTCCTATAAGAGCACCCCGACCTGAACACTTTTCGGCTCGGGCGCTCGGGGGCTCCACTAGGGGGCTCTACTACCCCTCTATTTTTGTTTTTACCTTAAGTACATTTTTACTTTTGTATGGAGAAACTCCTTCCTACCCGAACGAAAGGGCAGTTTGTTCTTTTGTTTTACCTTATGTAGCTTTGCTTTGAAACATTCCGACTGATTACACCCCGCCTTTTCCTACGGTTACGACCGGTCGAGCCTCGCGGGCCATGCCCCGGGCTCACAAAGTTGTAGCCTATGGAACAAATGGGCAGGTACGAGAAAGAAAGAAATTTAAAACAAAATTATGCTAAGAGAAAACTAAGGAACAAAAGGGAGCAAGCTTCCCCGAACGGAGTAACTCCATCACAAAAACAAAAACCAATTACAGTCATTTAAACACACATGAACATTTTACACAGGGGTTCCTCCCCCCATGAACTTAAACTTCTTACATTTACTAACTACTTATATTCATCAAGGTATTAAACCGTCACGATGGCATCTGCTGACGGCGTGACTGACAAAGGCGCAGGCTGCTCGCTCCCCGGTAGCACGACGTTTGGCTCGATCAAGGCCGAGGCGACATTTCCCCTCGAACTAGGCTTCATGCTATCTGCAGGCTCGGAGGCATCCTCTCCACACATGCTTCGGGCCATGTCTTGACGGCGAACATCCATCACCCACTCAGCGGAGACTTGCTCTGACACCGTCCGCACGTGCGGCAGCAGGCTCTCCCCGATTGACTAGATGTCCTCCATGCTCAAACCTTCAGCATACCCGCCGTAGATAGTGGCAAAGTCTAGATTTAGATGGTACGTCACCATCGAGGACAGCACCCCTGACACTCCATAAAATAGGCCGCTCCTGATAAGGTCCTTAACCGTGTACAAGACCTCCGCCAGCTAAACCGTGGGCACGCTGGTACTTGGCGCCGACCCGAAGACTTCCAAGACGATGAGCTAGGCAGCATTGCGGATCTGGCTAAGCTCCCCTTTGAGAGTACGTCGCTCTTCATGAGACTTGGCTAGCTCCTCAATGTTCCAGCTGAAGTTCACCTTGGTCATCTCCAGGTCTCGCTCCAGCGCCTTCACCTTTTCGCCCAGCTCTGTAAGAAGGGCGACAAGCTCAGAAATTGGCTGGGGAAAATCAACACCACGAGAAAACAAAAAGGTACGCACTGATGTGAGGCCTCAAGGGTGGAGAAATCCTCTACCTATCGAGCCACCTGCTCGGGCAGCCGAGCACTCGCGTCTTCCATCCCCATCACCTGGTCCTAGAGCGCAAGCACCTCCTGATCCGCTTCTGACCAGGCCCTCTGCTCCACCTCTAGGGCCATCTATACTGACTCTAGGGTGGCCCGCTCTAGCTCAAGGGCTACCAAGGCCTCTTGAAGCACCGCCTCTGTGTTCACTAGGGACGTCCATAGCCCTGCCTCGGTCTCCTCTTGATAGACCTTTGCCATCTCGAGCCCTTGCTCGGTAGCAGTCGCCCGCTCCACCGCGCGCTGCCCCTCTGCCCGCACTGTGGCCGCCTCGACCGCCCAGACCTAGGACTCACGGCAAGCGGACTCCACCCAGTGCTCAAGCTCAGCCATCCGAGTGTGTTCCGCTCAGAGGAAGTAAGACTTGTGGGACGACACCTTCCTTATTTCCTGTGAAAAATAGGCATGCTAAAAACAACCAATGGAAGATTCAAAGGGTAAGGAGAAGTACCAGAAACCCACCTCCACGGTGAGCTACAGGTCGACCTCAACTAGCTGTCGAGCAAACTGAGCCTACTTCTGGGCGCTCTTGAGCTTCGTGGATAGCTTGGTGAGCTTAGACACCGCGGCATGCCCTTGCCCCCCAAAAATATCCCAAAGCTGGCGCTCCTGGGAATCTCAGAGGATGAACCTCACCTTTGACGGGTCCTCGGGGTAGGGCCACTCTAGGTCACCCTCCAATGAACCGCTAGAGGGCCCAGCCTTCGACTGGACCAACACCAGCTCCTGCGGCGATACCGCCAGTTCTGCCACGGTATCCGCCTCGTCGTCAAATGGGATCTCCATCACCATGTTCGCATGGGACGCTGCCGGGCATCCCAACTCCAACCTGTCCATGCTTCCCTCCGATGCCTTCGGCTCCGACGGCAAGGATAGGTCATGCAGCCCTCCACCCGGTGAGGTAGGGAGCTCATCCCCCCTCGTCTCCTCCACTATGACCGGCGAAGGAGGGGACGCAAGAGTTACCTCCGACACCACCTCCGTCATCGGCACCGGGATCGCCGCCAATAGCATCGCTGCCGCTGTCATGTTTTCAGCAGCCGCCTCAGGGGGCACCACCCCTGGGAGGGAAGGCTTCACCTCCGTCACCCTGCTGCCCCCTTTGCTTGCCGCAACATGTTGCAGAGTGGGCCTCCAAACCTCTTGCAAAGGGGTCGAGGCGATGCTCAACCTCGGCATCCCTTGTCCGCTGACAAAAATCGCGGGTAAGCCACACTCCAAAAAGACTCAACCATCAAAAGTCGAAGAGGCAACAAAAGGAAACATACCGGGTGACGAGCGGCACTACTCTGAAGGCAGGCTCTAACGACGATGGGCCCATAGGATGAGGACCGCTCTCGGACTACGACCCACTCCCCTTTACTTTAGATGAGGTCAGAGTCGTTCCAACCGGCTCCTGCCCAGCCTACGGGTCGCTACGACCTTCGGCTCAGGGCTCCCCGATCGGAGCAGCAGGCAGGACGTCCCCCGACTGCAAGTCACGCATCGACCGAGCACCAATCTACCCCTCAGACCACCTGGACTGCTCAACCGCACCCACGGCAGGTGGGGCCTCCTCTAGCCACAAGCCTGGCGATGGCACCGACTCTGTCGTCGCACAGGCGCTGGTCCGCTCCTCAGACCACCCAGCTCATCCGGCCACATCCGCTGCAGGCGACAACAGAGCTGGCAATGCCATCGAGGGGCGCGGTGACTGCGTTCACTTTGCCACCCGTTCGTCGATGACATCCACACTTGCAGCATGCTTCCTCGGCGCAGGAACCTCCGCATGCCATGCGGTCTCCTGCTCCTCGCCAGTGGACGTTGCCGTAGGGTCGTGATGCTCCACTGAGGTCACGGCGACCTCCCAACTCTCCTCCTCATCAAAGAAGATCATATCATCTAGATCTGTAGGATCATCTGATGCGAGTTCTAACTCAACATCACTCGCACATTCCCTGGCCCTCATGCATCAGGCGACCTCCTTCTTCTTCTCTTCTTTCCTATAAACCTCCTTGGTTTTCTTCTTCTTTCGGGTGTCTGTCGCCTCCTTCTGGGTGGCCTATCGAGCCTAGCCCACTAGCCCCTTGGGAAGGTGCGGCCAAGACTTGTACCTCCCAAGCCCCTATGAAACAAATGAACCGAAATCAAAAAAGAAGGGGGACAGAGAAAAAAGCACAAACAAAATAAGAGAGCATACCAGTGTGGACACGTTCGAGGCATTAAACGGTATGGGTTTTCCCACCACTGTCTCTCTAGGCCTCAGCTGCAGCACTCGGCCAATGCGACTCCAGATCTCATCATCCGGCAGCTCCACCAGTGACGCGCGGTCTGGGTCCGACCGGCCACCATACATCCACATCGAGTGTGTCCTCTTCGCCGACGGCATGACCCAGCAGTGGTAAAGGGTGTGGAACACCCGTACCCTATCGAGGCCACCCCTTCTGAGCTTCTGGATCTCCTCCTCGATGACCTCCACCTTGTGCTTCTTTGTGTGGGCACAACCCCATGACCAACTCTTTTGTTTCACCGGCCACCTGCCGATAAACGCTAGAAACGGCGCCCCCGCCAGATTCCTAATGTAGAACCACTCCCCATGCCATCCCCTATTGGAGTCACATGGGGAGTATGCAGGATATGAACCTCTCGCATGTGGCTTCCTCTATAGGGTGAAGCCTCCAACCAGTGCAATCTCGGCCGAACTCCAGTCCACCATAGCTCTCTCGGAGAAGAAGAGCCGGAAGAGATCCACGTGCGGCTTCATCCCGAGGAAAGCCTCACAGACAGTGACAAAGCCAGTGATATGCAGCACCCCCATCGGATTGAGGTGCTACAATTCTAGACCCCACTCGTTGAGGAGCCCGCGCAGGAACCAGTGCATGGGGTATCCTAACCCACGCTCGTGGAAGGTAAGGAAAGAAACCACCACATCGAGACGAGGTTGCGGGAACTCCTCCTCCTTCCCGGGGACCCTCCAGCACCGATGCCCTCACGGTGGATGACCTCCAGTCCGACATGTCAGTGAGTTCCTCTCTTCTCCCTCGCCCTCTCCCCTTCTTTCCTAGAAACCTTTGTGGCTCTTAGGAACACTCACGGCAAAGAGGAAGAGAGAAGGCGGTGACAGACGAAGAATAGGCAAAAGAGCGGAATGAAAACCCTCTCCCCTCTCCTACTTGAGGGAAAGGGAGCAATGGTTATGGAGGGACGCGCTGATCGGGGAAGCCAGAACGACGGGGCGATTTTTTCTCTTTCTTTCATTTAATGCAGATAAGACGTGCCCTGAACCGATGAGACGTGCCCCGCTTGATGGAATGGCTCCTGATCGGACGAGATGTGGCCTGGCCATGGCCCACCACTACCACATGATCAACCACTACCACACGATAGGCACATGAACCGAAGCGCCACCACACACGGGCGGCTCCCCACTTCCCCAGACCAGACCTAAAGGAACCCGAATGACAAGTAAGGATAGACACCGACTGACAGGTAAGGAAGTGAAGGGGCGCCCCATGTAGGCCACACTGACTCCATCGTGGATGACGAGCACGGGTCCCAGTCGGACATTTTCGACTGAAGCTCTCTGAACCCCATCACTCAGGTCATCAGGGTCCTAGTTGGACTTTTCCGACTGAGGCTGTCCGAGCCTCATCACTCTAGTCATCAAGATAAATACTATCAAAACCCCTCTATTTCATTACAAATCATTCATACATCAATACGTGCATTCACCTCATATGCCTGAACCTCCTAAACGATTAGGGCATGAACCGCCCGAGGGCTCGGGAACTAAGCATCACACGTGCAGCAAAATGCACCAGAACGCTCCGTGTTGTGCCACGAAGCGGCGGTTGCCTCATTCGACATGAGCAAACAACAGAGCTAGGGGAGAAAACCATAGATAAGCACCGTGCGGCCTTTGCTCGGTCTAGCAAACCGGATCATCTCAACCTTCTCGTTTGATCCTAAACCTCTCGCCAGGCCCACAGAATCTTCATCAAAGGGGAGGCCGTTAGGCCACCCGGGTTGGTCTCCGGAACGACCTAGGCATCTATCGGGTTGTAGGTAAAGGAGTAGTGGAATATCACAAGAGGGCTATGCCGACCCCATCATGAACAACGGACCTAGATTCCACTCAATCACAACCGCTAGCGAGCTCACCGAGCTAGTCTTTGAGCCTGAGCGATCGGGATAGGTGACAAAACTCAGCCCCTCTGGTTGTGAGGAACCGGATGGGGTAGCGCAAAACAACTCACATTGACCCCCACGAAGGCCTGACAAGGCTCGGGGGCTCAAATGCCAAAATTGTTGGGACCGCGACTCCGAACTCGCGTCGATAGGATCTATGACATCCGACTACGGCTTGGGACCATGAATCTAAACTCACGTCAACAGGATCTATGACATCCGGCTACGGCCTAGGACCGTGACTCCAAACTTGCGTAACAGATTCACTTCCGACTGTGCTACAAAAAATCTGAGGACCATGACTCTGAACTCGCGTAACAAACTTCACTTCCAACAAAAACCTTGGGACCATAACCCTGAACTCGCATCAACAGGATCTACGACATCCGGCTACAGCCTAGGACCACGACTCCAAACTCACATAACAGCTTCACTATCGACTGCACTCCAAAAAACCCTAGCCAGAGATCACAACTCCGAACTCGCATAAAAACTAACTGGACTAACTGTCTCGGCTGCCCAGGCCGCACCAACATCAGGACCCACAGGCTCCGTCTCATCCATCTCTGAAACTAACCAATCTCCATGCCTAAAAATGCCTTGGCTGCACATCGACGCCGTGGATTAACGAAAATCCATCTCAGACCAAAAAACACGCACACACGCTCCAAACGCCCCCAGGCGGTTCTGCCCGAACCACCCGGGGGCTCGGGGGCTACACCCGTGGGTGCGCTCGCGCGCACCCACCGAACACAAAAACCTCTATTGTTGACAACACAGAAGAACCCCCAACCAATTCCACCCGAACCAACTAGGGGCTCGGGGGCTACACCTGCGGATACGCTCGCGCGCACCCACCGGCAAGACGAAAAATCCCCTGGACGATTCGGCTCAAATCGCCTAGGGGCTTCTATTGGGTTCATAAACCTAGGATCCCTTGGGGACTGGCTTCCATGCCCAGGCTCGGCCTAGGAAAAGCAACATGTAGTTCATAGGTCGGCCCAAGAGCCTAAAACACAACAGGCCAGAAGGGCAGTCTGGTCACCGACCGCAAGGTCTACCCAAAAGAACAAGCTCCCGCTCGTCAACTTCTTCGGCCCACCTCTCCGATCAGAGCACTCGCTTCAGACACCAGCCGCCTCCAAACGGTCTCTCCAATCAGAAGGCATGGCCCAAAATGCTACTTCCTACTCCGACCCCATGACTCCGACCCCACAACCGAGGCTCGTGGGAACCCTGCTCATCGCTCTTCTCCGACCGGCGCACTCAGAGTCGACTGAAGCCATCCGACCGAGGGCACCCCGTTTGGAGGGCACCAAAAGATGTGCGGAGAAAGGCAAGGTAGGCTCACAAGTCAAAACCACTGTACCAAGGACCATACCCTACATGAAATAGTACCCTGCAGCCACCCTGACACAAACAGTATTGTAGGCGTCGATATCTCCCCCTATGGTATTATAGGTGAAAGCATCTAGGCCCCTAGTTGGATTTCGGTGATTAATGTCAATACAAGATTACTATGACTAACGTGTGTTTTGCAGAGGCAATTAAGTTAGGTCATGGTAATGGAGATCGATTGGGCAATTAAGGTTGTCATGCCCCTACGATGGAAATCGTTTTGGTTTTTCAAAGGATTGAGGACAAGGTTAAGGACAACTAGTTCTAAGTGTCGATTGGAGTTGTAGAGACACTTAGAATAGTTTAGGACTTTGTTTTTCTTTTGGCAGTACTATTAAGGGGGGTATGGATAGGTAGCTTGACCTAGTTGAGTCTAGTGAGTTAGGTGTGGTGCACACTTGTTAAAACTAGCTCTAGGTAGCTCCTATGAATGCCTAAGATCCTTTGGAGCAAACTTTATTCACAAATGATTGAGAGTTAGAAGTGAATGGAGGGTCAAATATTGACCGAACGCTGGCTCCGGTGCAACCGGACACTGGCCGCAGGGTCCGGTCAGTTCATTTGACCGAGGAGAACAAGTCTAGTGTGACCGGACGCTGGAAGGTCAATGTGACCGGACACTGAGGGCCAGCGTCCGGTCAACTCCAGTAAGGGTCCAGACTTGAGAAAGTGTGACCGGACGTGTCCAGTCAGTGGTGACCGGACCTTGAGTATCCAGCGTCCGGTCGATTATAGTAAGCATCCAAGAGCGACCGGACACGTCCGGTCAGTACTGACCGGACCCTAACAGCGTCCGGTCATCACTTGAAAACTGTTGTGCGGGTTGAACTGACCGAAGCGTCCGGTCAAAATGATCGGAGCGTTCGGTCATCCCGCAGAAGCTCATAACGGTTCATTTTTCAGGCTGCCTTATAAATAGAAGCTCCACTCGTGTGTGGAGTCACTTTTGCTCATTCCAACAACTGAGAAACACGTTTGTGAGTGCTAAGAAGAGCAAGGTCCTAGTGAGGTATTTGTGATTTGAGAATCCAAGAGTGAAACCTCATTAGTGAATCAAGAGTAGACAAGTGTGCATCCATCTTCTCATTAGGCTTCGCGTGGTCAAGTGAGAGTTCGTGCTTGTTACTCTTGGTGATCGCCATCACCTAGACAGCTTGGTGGTGATTGGGAGCTTGGTGATCACCCGGCGGAGGTTGTGGGTGACCCAACTCAAGTTGTGAGTGGCTTTGGGTGATTCGCCGTGATGGAGTGTCGAAGAATCAACCCGTAGAGAGCACTTGATCCTTGCATGGATCAAGGGGGAGCTACACCCTTGCGTGGGTGCTCTAACGAGGACTAGTGGAGAGTAGCGACTCTCCAATACCTCGGCAAAACATCGCCGCGTTCCTCTCTCCATTTACTTTGAGCATTTACTTTGAGTATTTACTTTGAGCAATTCAATACTTGTCTTTACATTCGTAGAATTGCTATGCTAAAGTAAGTTTGGAACATAGGTTGCAAGTCTATTGTACGTTAATTTGATAGAAACACTTTTCTAGGCACAAGGGGTTAATTGGGCTATCCTTAGGATTTGATTATTGCAATAAAATTTAGAATTAGCCCAATTCACCCCCCCCTCTTGGGCATCTTGATCCTTTCAATTGGTATCACAGCCTCGTGCTTACGTTTTTAAGCTTAACCACTTAGAGCAAGATGTCTCACGGGGATGGACCTCCTCCTATCTTCGAGGGGGATGATTTTCCATATTGGAAAATTCGCATGGAGGCATACCTAGAAGCTCTAGATGTTGGAATTCTTAGAGCCACCTCTCAAGGGTTCCCAACACCTAAGAATGCCGCACAACTTCAAGGTGATGAAGTAAACTATGAAAAATGGAATGCAAAGGCTCGCAACACCATCTTTAGAGGCCTTTGCAAAGATGTGTTCAATCGTGTGAGGAACCACAAAGATGCCCCATGCACTATGGTCGGACGTTTGTGCGCTCCATGAGGGAACCAAGAGTGAGCATGAGGAACGCTATCATCTTGTGATTAAAAAGCTAAATTCTTTTGAGATGCTTCCCAAAGAAAGTGCTAATGAAATGTATTCTCGTTTAAATGTTCTTATAGAGGAAGTCAATGGGCTTGGACTTACTCAAATGTCACCATCCGATGTTGTGAGAAAGATCTTGAGTGTCCTCCCCATTGACAAATATGGGCACATTATGACCGTGCTACATCAAGGTGATCTTTCCGCTGCTACACCAACACAAATCTTGGGAAAGATCAATGCTCATGAGATGTATATGCACATCACACCACAAGATGGCTCATCCTCTACAAAGAAGAAAGAGAAAGACTTAGCATTCAAAGCTAGCCAAGATAAGGGCAAGGCAAGACTTGAGTATGAGAGCTCAAGTGATGAAGATGATGAAGAAAGTCTTGCTCTCATGGTAAAGAAGACCGCCAAGATGCTAAAGAAGCTAAACAAGAGTGGCATCAAGTTTGATGGCAAGAAGAAGAAGTTCTTCACTAGCTCAAGAAGAAAGCCAATCTCTGAGATGGATTGCTACAATTGTGGTGAACTTGGCCACCTAGCTCATCAATGCACAAAGCCCAAGAAAGACAAGTTCAAGAACAAGGGCAAGAAAGATGATTCAAGCGATGAAGATGAAAAGAAAAAGAACAAGCCATACAAGAAGAGAGATGGCAAAAAGAGGGACTTCTACAAGAAGAAGAAGAGTGGCAAGGCCTACATTGTCGGTGATTGGCTCATAGACATTGATTTATCAAGTGAATCATCCGATGATGAGAGTGACAATGAGAAGGTGGTCGCCATTGCTATTGATCTTGCATCCTCACCGCCACCATCGCCATCATCCTCTACACACCTATGCCTTATGGCCAAGGGTGAACGCAAGGTAACTAAGAGTGATGATAGTAGTGATGATGAGTAAGCTAGTGATGATGATAGCGATAGCTATGATGATTCACCTACATATGATGATCTTGTCAAAATACTAAGAAAATACACTAAGATCATTAGAAAGAGTAGAGCTACAAATGAAAAACTTGATGCTAAAAATGATTCACTCTTAGCTAAGTGTGATACATTGGAAAAGGCTAATGATGAGCTCAAAGAAACAAATGATTCTATATTATCCATACTCAAGGAGCTCAAATCTTCTAAGAAAGAGCTTAAAGATAAACATGATAAACTTGAGTGGGTGCACAATGAGCTTATCACTAGTCACAACAAGCTAAAAGATGAATACACTACTCTTAAGATTAATCATGATACTCTTGTTATTGCTCAAGAATTTTTACCAAATGAGCCACATGATGCTACTAACCATGTTGTCAAGATTGATATAGCTACATCATGTGATGATTTAATTGATGAGAGCATTGAGCATGGATCTAGTAGCAAAGGCAAGCAAGTGGTTGAGTGCAATGACTATGATGAGTATATCAAGCTCAAGAGTGACAATGAGAAGCTCATGAAAGATCTTGAAGAGATGAAAAGTCACAACACCATTATGCTAGAAACTCTTGATCATGACAAAGAGTTGATCCTTGAGAATGAGAAGCTCAAAGAAGAAAACAAGAAACTCAAGGAAGAGAAGAACAATGATATTCTCAAGGAAGAGAACAAGAAGCTCAAGATGGAGAAAGAGCATCTCAAGGTGGGATTGAGTAAGTTTGCTAGAGGCAAGCATCTCCAAAGTGAGCTACTCATGAATACCATAATGAAGATGGATAGAAGTGGCATTGGATATATGGCAAGTGTAGAGAAGAAGAAGGCTCAAGCTCAACACCAACAATCAAAGCCAAAGCTAAAGCCAAAGAGATGTTTTGAGTGTGGACAAGAAGGCCATTTTGCTCATGAGTGTCAAACTCCACCACCACAACCCTTGCCCAAGCATGCTAGACCCTTTGCTTTCAATACTCACTACATGCTTAGAAAAGATTCTAGTGGAAAGATGAAAGTCATGTTCTTAGGACCCCCCAACAAGAGTAGGCCTAAGAAGATTTGGGTGGCTAAGTCACTTGTTGAGAAGGTGAAGGGCCCTCAACAAGTTTGGATCCCTAAAGCTTGAATCTCTTGTGTGTAGGTGAACTACAAGACCGGTGGAAGTCATTGGGTATTGATAGTGGTTGCACTCAACATATGACCGGTGATCCTCATATGTTCACCTCACTAGATGAAGAGGTAGATGGACAAGAGAAAATAACATTTGGAGATAATTCAAAGGGCAAGGTTAAAGGATTGGGCAAAGTGGCAATATCAAATGATCATTTCATCTTCAATGTACTCTATGTTGCTTCATTGAGCTTCAACTTGCTATCCATTGGGCAATTGTGTGATCTTGGCTTTCAATGCTTATTCACCGAGAAGGAGGTTGTTGTATCCAAGGTAGATGACAATCAAGTGATATTCAATGGATTTAGATACAATAACTTATATCTAGTTGACTTCACCTCTGAAGATGCAAACTTGAAGACTTGCCTTTTCACCAAAACAACACTTGGATGGCTATGGCATAGAAGACTTGCTCATGTTGGGATGAGCTCACTCAAGAAGCTTATGAAGAATGATTTGGTGAGAGGGTTGAAGGATGTAAAGTTTGAGAAGGACAAGCTTTGTAGTGCATGTCAAGCCGGCAAGCAAGTTGCAAACACTCATCCAACCAAAGCTTTTATGTCAATCACAAGAGTGCTAGAACTCCTACACATAGATTTATTTGGACCAATAACATACAAGAGTTTGGGAGGAAATCTCTATTGTCTTATAATTGTGGATGACTATTCAAGGTATACATGGGTGTTCTTCCTTCATGACAATTCCGAAGTTGCATCTTGTTTCAAGAAGTTTGCCAAGAGAGCTCAAAATGAATTTGAAGTGAAGCTCAAGAAGATAAGAAGTGACAATGGCAAAGAGTTTGACAACACAAACATAGAAGCTTATTGTAATGAAGTTGGAATCAAACATGAAGTCTCCGCAACCTATACTACTCAACAAAATGGTGTAGTTGAGAGGAAGAACTGGACTTTGATCACTCTTGCAAGGACAATGCTAGATGAGTACAACACCCCCGAAGTTCTATGGGCAAAAGCAATCAACACCGCATGTTATGCATCCAACCGTCTATTTCTTTAAAAGTTCCTTGTCAAGACACCATATGAGTTGCTCAATGGGAAGAAGCCGGACGTCTCCTTCTTTAGGGTGTTTGGTTGCAAGTGCTACATCTACAAGAAGCGGCAATACCTAGGGAAGTTTCAAAGATGTTGTGATATAGGTTTTCTTGTTGGTTACTCATTGAAGTCCAAAGCATATAGAGTATTTAATCATGCCACCGGCTTGGTTGAAGAAACATATGATGTGGAATTTGATGAATCTAACGGCTCCCAAGGAGCACATGAGAATCTTGATGATATAGGTGATGAACCATTGAGGGAGGCCATGAAGAATATTCTGGTGGGAGACATCAAGCCAAAAGATTATGAAGATGATGTACAAGTCATTAACCAACCCTCTTCATCAAATGTACCATAAGATGGTGAAAAAGATGGGAGAGTAGAAAATGAAGATACTCATATCTCCCATGAGCAAATGGTGGTACAAGCACAAGATGTTGATGCTCCACAACCTCCTCCTCAAGTGGTCAATAGAAGAAATACACCTCTCCTACAAGATCATCCACAAGATCTCATCATAGGGAGTCCATCAAAGGGTATAATGACTCGATCTCAAAAACTTACGTCATTAATTGCTTATCACTCTTTTGTCTCTTGCTATGAGCCTACCAAGGTAGAAGAAGCTCTTAAAGATCCGGATTAGATCAATGCCATGCATGAAGAGTTGAACAACTTCACTCGCAATGAAGTTTGGACTCTTGAAGAGCGACCAAAAGGTGCAAGAGTCATTGGAACGAAGTGGGTGTTCCGCAACAAGCAAGATGATCAAGGTGTTGTTGTGAGGAACAAGGCAAGACTAGTTGCAAAGGGGTTCTCTCAAGTTGAAGGTTTGGATTTTGGAGAGACCTTTGCACCGGTTGCAAGATTAGAAGCCATCCGTATCCTTCTTGCATATGCATCATATCATGAAATGAAACTATATCAAATGGATGTGAAAAGTGCATTTTTAAATGGCTTTATTAATGAACTAGTCTATGTTGATCAACCTCCCAGGTTTGAAGACCCTAGATATCCTAATCATGTTTATAGGTTGTCCAAGGCACTATATGGGCTTAAGCAAGCCCCAAAAGCTTGGTATGAGCGCCTTCGGGACTTCCTCATTAAGAAGGGCTTCACCATTGGGAAGGTCGACACCATACTATTCACCAAGAAGCTTGATGGGCATATCTTCATTTGTCAAGTATATGTTGATGATATCATCTTTGGATCATCAAATGAAGACTCATGCAAAGAATTTGGTGAATTGATGTCGAAGGAGTTTGAGATGTCAATGATTGGTGAGCTTACATTCTTTCTTGGTTTTCAAGTCAAGCAAATGAAAGAAGGCATCTTCATCTCTCAAGAGAAATATACAAAAGATCTTCTCAAGAGATTCAAGATGGATGAATGTAAGCCAATCAAGACACCAATGCCTACAAATAGACATCTCGACCTAGATGAGGGAGGTAACCCAGTTGATCAAACTCTCTACCGTTCTATGATTGGTAGCTTGTTATATTTAATCGCATATAGGCTCGACATCATGTTTAGTGTATGTATGTGTGCTAGATTTCAAGCTAGTCCTAAGGAAACTCATTTAATTGCCGTAAAAAGAATCCTTAGGTATCTTAAGCACACACCAAGCATTGGCCTTTGGTATCCCAAAGGAGCTTTATTTGAATTAATTGGCTATTCCGATTCGGATTACGCCGGATGCAAAGTTGATAGAAAGAGCACATCCGGAGGGTGCCATTTGCTTGGTAGATCACTTGTGTCTTGGTCCTCCAAGAAATAAAATAGTGTGGCTTTGTCCACCGCCAAAGCGGAATACATTGCCACGGGTGCTTGTTATGCACAAATATTATACATGAAACAAACTTTGCTAGACTATGGAGTAGTTCTAGAGAAAGTACCTCTTTTGTGCGACAATGAAAGTGCGGTAAAACTTGCAAATAATCCGATTCAACACTCTCACACCAAGCATATAGATATCCGCCATCACTTTCTAAGAGATCATGTGGCTAAAAATGATATATCACTAGAAGGTGTAAGATCCGAAGATCAATTAGCAGATATATTCACGAAACCGCTAGATGAGGCTACATTTTGTAGATTGCGGAATGAGCTCAATGTACTTGATTTTAGTAACTTCACTAAAAATGGAGCTTGTGTTGTCCCTTGCATTCATTGTAATATATAACATGCTTAATTTGTGGCAATGCATATAGGGCTTGTCTAACATGGTTAAGATAACCACTGAAAAGCGTGTGAAGAAGCTTAACCTTGGATCAAACTTGACAAGCAACTAGGTTTACTTACAAGTATTGCATATGCATGAATGTTGTTTTGTCGTTTTGTTCCATTTGCCCTCTTGTTGCCTATTTTCTTAAAAAGAATTATAGCCTAAGGCAAAATATTTTGAAAAATATGAGGGTTTGAGAGAGGTCACTCACATCAGTCCCAATTAGTGTTTATTTGGATCTTATTCAAGTTGAGACTTGATTGGGAACAGGCAGCGAGAAGGAAGTTTGAAGATTTGCTGGAAAAGGTGCACCAGACACTGCACCGAATGCTGTTGTCCAGCGTCCGGTCAGTTCACAGGAGGTGAATTGCTACCGATGGAGTGACTGGACGCTGCGTCTGTGCGTCCGGTCAGGAGGACCTTCAGCATCCAGTCGATCGAAGGAAGGAAAGGTAGTACTAACCGGACCCTGCCTGCGTCCGGTCATGGACCACCAGACGCGTTCGGTCCTGATTCCAAAGGAATTGGACCTCTCTGGAATCGACCGGACACTGGGTGGTAGCATCCGTTCGCTACCACCAGAGCGTCCGGTCAGTGGATCTCGCGTGGCTTCTGGACTCTTTTCTCTATTTCCTAATCCATCGCGTGTGGGGAACTATTTAACCATAGTCGTACCCTTGTTCGCCCCTCACCTTGCCTTTGCCCTAGCCCGAGCCACCGCCAAATCACCACCGCTTTGCTCACTGCGCCACCGCAACCCTGCGCCGGCCATCTCGCACCCAAGCTCACCACGTCGTCGTAGCCCAGCAGCCAAGCTCCCTGTGCCGGCCACACAAGCCACCATGCCTCCCTTGCCCACGCTCGCCCGGCCCTCGTTGCCAGCCGTGGGCCACCGTAGCTCGCCGCGCCGCCGAGCCTCCCTACGCGCTACCGTGCCACCACATTCGACCAGCCCTCTCGTCACTGCTAAGCGCCGTGTGCCCTAGCCCCACCTCCTCTTGGTAAGGCTAGCTCCCTGGTTCAATTTCGATTTGCTTAGATCAAATTGCATTACAATGCACTGATTCCCCATTGCATTCAGGGCTTTTGACCTAACCCTAGCCGGTTCCGAGGTTCCCCACGCGACATCTTATCTTTTCTCGGATCGCTGATCGTCAGGTAGAAAGCCATTCGATTCAAGTTTGCATCTACATTGCTTTCTCTATTAGGGTTTAGCATCTATTAGACATATGGTATTTATTTGTATATCCATCTATTCTATCGTGCAGCGAGTCGGTTCCATTGTGGTTCTTCTGGCAGTTGGCAGTCAACTCGGAACCAAGCTCGCGAGTAAGGATAGAGGCCAAGCCTCGAAAGCGGTAGTTTGATAGTTGATCTTCATCAGCGGCAGTTCATCATCTTGTCAGTTCAGATGGCTCGCACCAAGAACGTTGGTGGTGGCCCAGGTGATTATGATCAGAGCCCCCCCCCCTCGCCAGCCAGCCAGATCTAAGGGCAAGTCAACCAAGCAGGTGACATCCAAGAAGCAGAAGTACCCCGACGCAGAGACAGCGAGAGCAGCAGCTGTTGTAGAGGCCGTAGAGCGTGCCGAGAGAGGTGGTGCCCGTAGCAGAGTTGTCATTGTAGATCAACCGGTTTCACCAGCAGTCAGAGCTACGATTGAGGTGGTTGAGCGTTGTCACGGTAGTCTAGCTAGGACTGCCATGTTTGTAGGACGACGGGTTGCCATTGAGGAAGGCCCGTCAGTAGAGCAGGAGCTAGTTCAACAGACTTAGGAGGGCGAGCAGGCACAGCAGACTCAGGAGGTCGAGGAGACAGAGCCGACACCCCAGCTTCGCCGCTCTAGATGGACCCATGTACCAGTCTCGCTGAGGCCGCCGACACAGCGGAAGGGATCACGTCCTCCACCTAGACCACAGGGTCCACCTCTAGTGGTACACCTTGACTTGAGAGCCGCTACAGCCAGGCAGGTTCAACAGCTGTGTTTTGTTGAGTTTGAGGTTTGGTTTCCTCCGAGGAGGGATGAGAGAGTAGCTGAGGGTTTCTACACGCTACTGCAGGAAGATTTCTACAATGCTTATCTCAACAGTGGGGTAGTGTTCAGATCTCAGAGTGTCTATCGGATAGAGTCTATTATGGCAGCAGCCGGAGAGCACATTCGGCCTTACTTATCATATTTGCTAGGACTGATAGATTTGATTGGACGAACGGGGATATATGTACCATCTTGGGTCCAGCAGTTTTATGCTTCACTCTTCATCGATCCACATCATAGATTTATTCACTTTGCTTTTAAAGGCAAAGACTACAGAGTGACGAGTGGTAGGGCTAGAGAGATACTGAGGCTACAAGAGCAGCCTGTCAAGATGCATGAGGTATGTTATGGATAGCAGGAGCCTCCTAGGTGTCCTCATGGAGGGTTGGTGCCTCCTACAGATTTAGTGTGACATTGCTTCAAGGAGCCTTTTGGAGAGGGGTCGAGCAGGAACCCCAGTGACTTGTTCCTACAGCGAGAGTGCTAGAGGCTATCATCAGGAGAACACTACTTCCTAGGTTGGGATACAGGGAGGGCCTGACTCGCTTATAGCTCTGGCTTCTCAATGCCCTGATGCAGCAGACAGTATTTGATATCTGGGACCTCCTTCTTTCAGAGATGGAGGATACTATAGCTGAGGGATTCAAGGGTCACAGGTAGCTTCCCTATGCTCACTAGATCATGTTCCTCATCCGTAGAGTAGTGCTTGATAAGCCCCCTAGTATGATGGATGAGTATACAGGTGCCACCATAGAGTTCCCAGCTTACAACCTATCATAGAGGATCAGACACACCACTCCTCAGGCACCCAGACAGCCTAGCCGTCGTCCCGACGAGCCAGAGTCCATAGCTCAGTAGGTTGAGATCATCAGAGGGATTGCAGCCACTGAGGAGGAGGAGCTAGAGGTACAGTAGGAGGTGAGCGAGTACAATGACAGCTCTGATGATGACTATCTGCCTATTCCTCAGATGCCTCCACGCGGACATAATGCAGAGGCCGGTAGCTCCAGTTCTGCTCCACCTGCTCCGCAGACAGACCCCGCTCTCATTGCTATTCTTGAGCAGATGCAGCAGACACAGGATAGACAGGCACATGAGACAGCTACTACCTTTGCCCAGTTTTAGACTCAACAAGACGAGTTCCAGAGGCAGCAGCAGATACTCTTGCAGCAGCAGCTTATGGGTTTCATGCAGCATGTAGTGACAGCTCTTGGGGCCCCACAGCCACAGCTTTCGCCCTAGCTTGCTCCGCCTGCCACCACTTCGATGACTCCAGCGGTACAACCAAGTGGGCTTCAGAGTCAGGGACAACCTCTAGCTCAGTTTGCTTCACCTCTTGTACAGGTGTCCTAGTGGTTAGCCTCACCCGTGGTAGCCCTGCAGTTCACTCCACTTCATACGGGCTTCACACCAGAGCAGTCTTCCTCGCTATTCATGCCTGACACGTCAGTCTCCAAGAGTCTTGGAGCATCCTTCAGCGAGTTGACCGGCATGCCTACTCCACCTCATATGCATACTGTCGGTCCATCTACAGCAGCCTCAGTCATTGTGACTACTCAGAGGCTCCCCTCATCTGTCGCCTCGTTAGATCCTACGACAGACATATTAGCAGCTTCACAGGCAGCACCAGCCCCAGCTCAGACCTAGACCGCTTCAGCAACACTTCCTGCCACAGAGGGTCAGTTAGTTCAGAGCTCAGGGTCAGATGATGATGGTGCCCAGTTCCAGCTTGCCCCACGTTCTTCAGCGCCCGGCTCGTCCGCTGCAGCCCCGCCGACCGACCCCTAGGTTTTGGTGTTTGACGCCAAAGGGGAAGAGGGAGTTCGAGTATGTAGTCTTAGGGGGAGCTACATTTAGGGGGAGCTAGTTATCTAGTATTAGCTTATTATATACATTTGGAGTTTTATTTGTGTGATACACTATTACTTATGCATTCGTGTGTTTACTTTCATGCATACAATTATATATATGTGGTAGTGCTATCTACATGATTGTGATATATGACATGTGTGCTTTCTACTTTGCATTATTTAAATGTCATATCACTTGTGTTATGCTCATTTGCTTTTGCTTCCGCGTTTAAACTTCGAAGCAAATGAGCTTTGTTATTTGTACTCATGCTTAATTAATATCCTTTGAGTACATTGAGTTGGCTTGGGTCATATAAGCTTGCTTAACTCTTTTGTTCTTATCGACAAAAGCTTATATGAATCAAGCCCGTCAAAAACCTCACTCTTTCACATACTCGAGGTGGTATTGTCATCAATCACCAAAAAGGGAGAGATTGAAAGCATCTAGGCTCCTAGTTGGATTTCGGTGATTAATGTCAATACAAGATTACTATGACTAACGTGTGTTTTACAGAGGCAATTAAGTTAGGTCATAGTAATGGAGATCGATTGGGCAATCGAGGTTGTCATGCCCCTACGATGGAAATCGTTTTGGTTTTTCAAAGGATTGATGATAAGGTTAAGGACGACTAGTTCTAAGTGTCGATTGGAGTTGGAGAGACACTTAGAATAGTTTAGGACTTTGTTTTTCCTTTGGCCATACTATTAAGGGGGGTATGGACGGGTAGCTTGACCTAGTTGAGTCTAGTGAGTTAGGTGTGGTGCACACTTATTAAAACTAGCTCTAGGTAGCTCCTATAAATGCCTAAGATCCTTTGGAGCAAACTTCATTCACAAATGATCGAGAGTTGGAAATGAATGGAGGGTCAAATACTGATCGGACGCTGGCTCCGGTGCGACCGAACGCTGGCCACAGGGTCCGGTCAGTTCATTTGACCGAGGAGAACAAGTCTGGTGTGACCGGACGCTGGAAGGTCAATGTGACCGAACGCTGAGGGCCAATGTCCGGTCGACTCCAGTAAGGGTCCAGACTTGAGAAAGTGTGACCGGACGCGTCCGGTCAGTGGTGACCGGACCCTGAGTATCCAGCGTCCGGTCGATTACAGTAACCATCCAAGAGCGACCGGACACGTCCGGTCAGTACTGACCGGACCCTGACAGCGTCCGGTCATCACTTGAAAACTGTTGCGCATGTTGAACTGACCAGAGCGTCTGGTCAAAACGATCGGAGCGTCCAGTCATCTCGCAGAAGCTCATAACGGTTCATTTTTCAGGCTGCCTTATAAATAGAAGCTCCACTCATGTGTGGAGTCACTTTTGCTCATTCCAACAGCTGAGAAACACGTTTGTGAGTGCCAAGAAGAGCAAGGTCCTAGTGAGGTGTTTGTGATTTGAGAATCCAAGAGTGAAACCTTATTAGTGAATCAAGAGTAGACAAGTGTGCATCCATCTTCTCATTAGGCTTCGCGTGGTCAAGTGAGAGTTCATGCTTGTTACTCTTGGTGATCGCCATCACCTAGACGGCTTGGTGGTGATTGGGAGCTTGGTGATCACCCGGCGGAGGTTGTGGGTGACCCAACTCAAGTTGTGAGCGGCTTTGGGTGATTCGCCGCGACGGAGTGTCGAAGAATCAACCTGTAGAGAGCACTTGATCCTTGCGCGGATCAAGGGGGAGCTACACCCTTGCGCGGGTGCTCCAACGAGGACTAGTGAAGAGTGGCGACTCTCCGATACCTCGGTAAAATATCGCCGCGTTCCTTTCTCCATTTACTTTGAGCATTTACTTTGAGTATTTACTTTGAGCAATTCAATACTTGTCTTTACATTCGTAGAATTGCTATGCTAAAGTAAGTTTGGAACATAGGTTGCAAGTCTATTGTGCGTTAATTTGATAGAAACACTTTTCTAGGCACAAGGGGTTAATTGGGCTATCCTTAGGATTTGATTATTGCAAGAAAATTTAGAATTAGTCCAATTCACCCCCCCCCCTCTTGGGCATCTTGATCCTTTCAATAGGGACCGCTAAAAACTCTCATATGGTAAGCCCTCCACGTGTCTCTAGACATCGATCGCAGTATGGGCACCAGGATTTGCCGTACTGGGTGAACATAGCGCAGCTCCTCACATGCCACTAGGCATCAAATAATATTTACAGGTACCAGCGTCCATCCTTCCTGAAGAAGATAGCACGACCTCCCGTCCGCATTCGACATTCTACGACGATCCAGTCTTCATCAGCGTGGGCAACAAGGCTTAGAAACATTCATACTCTCTCTCACATGTAAAGCCATCCCCTTCATCTATAAAAGGGGATGCGTTCCCTCTAACAAGGGGGCGGATTCAAGAAGACCAGAGTTCCTCAGATCGACATCAACACCCCACAACCGCAGAACCACTAAGTTCCGACCGCAACCCTTCCGGTCGGAGCCAACCGAACCTCTTGTACACCCCATCTCTCTTCCTCTCGTTTGTAACCCCACAGCAAACTTCGAGCACCTGGGCTCAGGAATAAAGTCGCCGATCGACCCCCGACTGGACGTAGTGCACGTTACCCGAACCAGTATAGATCCTGTGTCATTGAGTGCTAGGCCACCTCCGATCACAACGTACATCAAAACTACAAATATTTACTAGTTGGTCATTTTCTGCACCGACAGGGATCTTGTCTCAAAATAGGAAAAGATTTAGACTATACTTTTGATAGTGTCAAAGTGTTGTGGTGGTTCCAGTTTGAATAAATTTCAAAGCTGAACCAAAAGAAATTAGGTGTGAAGTTATGTGGAAACACACACACGTGTTTTTTTTGAAAACCGATGAGAAACCCATTTTCATTACTAGAAAGAAAATACATATGTTCATACAAACGAACAACAGATCAAACAAGTTCTAGAGCTGCAATATAAGGACATGTTTGGTTGCATGCCACAACCCCCCACGCCAGAAGCACACCGACTTTGGCCGCTGCTTGGTTGCCGTGTAAGAAAATACATATGTTCATACAAACAAACAGCAGATCAAACAAGTTCTAGAGCTGCAATCTAAGGACGTGTTTGGTTGCATGCCACAACTCCCCACGCCAGAAGCACATCGACTTTGGCCGCTGCTTGGTTGCCGTGTAACCTTTGGCCGCCACTGTGTTTTTTTCTATCTTTTGCAACTACTGCTTGTAGTTTTGCTCTATGGCGATGTATGGCGTGTGGTGCCGATTTTTTACGCCACAGCCGTGGCGCCGCCGAACCTACGCGTGACGAGTTGACATGAAAAATGAAAAGCGTATATCAAAGTTTCAGCCAAACCCTGACGGGCTGACATGTTGTTGTAATTGCAAGTTTAAATTAAAATACAATTTTTACAAGTTGGGGAGTTGAATATATAAGGCCTCATTTGGCCGGGCTCCGGCTCTGGCCTGTCGGCCGCCCAGCGGTCGACACCCGGGTACTGTTCATCGGAGCCGTTTTTCTCCCTCCTTCTTTCCTCTCTCACCGACACAACCGGAGACGGAGAAGCTCGTTTTTCTGGCTCCGCGGCTCCGACTTCTCTAGGTACCTGTCGGCCGCCCAGCGGCCGACATCCTGCCACAGGGGCCGGAGCCCACGGAAGCCCGCCAAACGGGCATAAGGTAAGACATGCCTTAGGCTGTCCGCACCGCGCAGCGGTAAAGGCGACGGTACGCCAGCGGCAACGTACCGGGCGTCCGCACCGCACGTCTGTAAATGGCCCGGGAACGTACCGGCTGCACAGAAAAACGTCACAGAGCCCGCACGCGAGAGAGAAAACGCTAAACACTATAGTAATACTGTAGCGCGGAGAGAGAAAAAGTTTATGAGAGAGAAAGAGGGAGAGGGTGGAATAAAATATAAAATAGTGTGTATAAAGTATGGGACAGAGATAACACGGGTGCGGAAGAAATAGGTATAAAGTAGAGAATCTTGATGACTAGGATAGAATATTCCTTTTTAGAGATAAAAATAGAGGTGGACGAGTGCGGATAGCCTTAACTTATGACGGAGGCGGCTAAAATTCTTGTAGCACTAGTAGCTAGGGCCTTGTTTAGATCCCATCAAAGTTTCAAGTTTTTTCACTCTCTCTCCATCACATCAATTTTTAGCCGCTTGTATGGAGTATTAAATGTAGGTAAAAAAATAACTAATTACACAGTTTAGTTGAAAATCATGAGAAGAATCTTTTGAGCCTAGTTGGTCTATGATTAGATAATATTTGTCAAATAAGACGAAAATGATACTATTCATCAGGTTGAAAAAAGTTTCAATCTAAACAAAGGCCTAGGAGAGAATTTACCGCCATTCGGACGGAAGTATCGACGCTGAACAGTAAGGACACCGCATGGTTCTGTAGATGGACAAAACTTTGTCTGTCTTGAGCGACCGGGAGTAGTTGACCTTGCACTGCCGCAGTACAGCTACGGTCTCTTGCTCCCCTGGACGGCTGGACGAACGGTCTCGTGGCTCCAGCCTCCAGCCTCCAGCCTCCAGCGGAGTCGAGACACACGTAAAGCCTGTCGTGATCGTGACCCGTGCTGTCTCTGCGAGCGAGCGACTACGACCCGTGCACGCCAGTGTGTCGTGCGGGCACGGCATCGGTATCCTCGCGCAAAGGCCAACGAGCGAGGGGGTCCGGGGGAGGCTCTCGAAAAGCACGGCCAAAACCCCGCGCGCCGCCCGGTCCGGTTGCCGTCGCCTTTGCTACAGCAGTCCAGCACAGGCTAGCTGTGTTGGAGAACAGCGAAAGGCGCATGCGTTCCGGCTCGTACACATGCGCGCCCGCACGCACTGGGCCAGCCGCGTCGCGTACGCAGGCAAGGCAAGGCCAGCAGCGATCCCTATCGCCATTGAAACTAACCAACGGATCCAAAAGGCCTCATGATACTCCACTGCTATAGCAGCGCTACTAGCCTACTGCTCTTTTCTACAGGGCCGGCCGCCGGCGCAGCGTAGCTGTAGCTGTACGTGGCACTCAACCCGACGCATCTCATCTCGGTCTCGTTCTCCTTCCCGTTCCCGTCACATGGCGAGGATGGGATAGGAGGCTCAGCAAAGCGCAAAGCAAAGGTCTTTTTACGTTTGCTGCTGCGCGCGCTCTCGAGCCTTTTACAGCTACTCGAGTAGAGAGCGCCTTTGCCATTGCCTGGAGAAAACTTGGGCAAAGCAGAAGCAGGGCCAGGGAGTGAGAGCTCGCCAAGTTGCCCGTGCAAAGGGGCTTTTATCTCCATCTCCGGCTCCAAAGCGTGAAATTTCTGGCCTGCTTGCTTTGCCGATCCGTCGTGCATGTTCTCTCATAGCCTGAGCCCTCGGAAAAGTGGGGGAGAGCCCCTCCAATTAGCCTGTCGCGCACTCGCGCTCAGGCAACCCTGCTCGCGCTAAACATCCCAGCAGCAACGGGAGTTGAAGGCGTGGAGTTAGGATTTAATTGGGCGCGGGCAGCGGAAACTCATCTTCACTTATTTGGCAATCCGCTGCAACTTTAGTACAATCATGCCATAAGATTTGAACCTTTTCCAGCCCGTTCGTTTGGACTGATTTGACTTATAAGCCATAGCTGAAAGTACTGTTAGCTAGTTTGGTGTGAGAGAAAAATATTGTTCGTTGACTGATAAGCTATGGTTTATAAGCCAAATACGACCAAACGAACAGGTTGTTGATCCATAATATATGCCTTGTTCGTTTGACTGATAAGTCATAATTGAAAGTATTATTGGCTGATTTATTGTGAGAGAAAAATATTATTCGCTAACTGAAAAAGTACGACTTATAAGCCAATCAAACAAGACTCCGCACGATCTCCATCTACAATCTTTTTCCTTTCTGAACAAAAATCTCCATCTGCAATCTCGGTTGGACCATACTGTGGGTTCAGCAATCAGCACAGCGTCTTCATCTTAATCCAACCACCCCGAATTCGCTCAAGTCCGTTTTACTACTTGTTTCCACGACGAACAAGGAACGTGTCCGCGTCACGCCATTGAATGCGGTCAAAGAATTAAGAGCTCCCAGCACCACCACATTGCCGGCTGGAGCGACCGGCCGACCATGACAAAGAATCGGAGGCCCGTCAGGTCATGTGCGGCCGCGCGCGCCTGGTGGCCAGGGCCAGCCGCGGCCGCCGAGCGAGCGAGCGGGACTGCGGTCTGCGGGGTGCGGGTTGTTGCGCGCACCTTCATGGCCTCGCACCTTTCCGGCCTTCAATGATGCCGACGCTTTCGACGGCCTATCGCGTTGCGCGCTTTTCCTCGGCGATCCGCGCCCGCCCATCATGCCGCCGATCCACATCCACTCCACCCGATCGCCAATTCCCCAGCGGGAATCCATCCACACCCCGGCGGTCGGCCCCTGCGTGCCGCGTGCGCTTCCATCTTTTTTTTCCCAGTAACCCCTTGCTGGCTTGCTGTTTTGAGACTTGAGAGCAGCTGCCGGCAGCGCTCGTGGATGGCAGATGGCACTGCCGCGACTGCTGCTAGGCGGTAGCACTAGTGTACTAGTACAGTAGTTGTCGTATTTGCTCAAAATCAGCTTCCAACGGAGTATTATACCGGAGATCTATTTTGGATTGCTGGAGAGGTACAACCTAAATATGGATATTATCTCTTCTAGAAATTTATTTGTAGAAATAATTCTCTTTTGGGACTGGTCGTTGGAGAAGATACCGAATAGGTATTGAATCCTTTGTTTATAGCGTTATTAAAAATAAATGGCTCTTGTATTTTGGGTGTTTTGGAGATAGCTTACTCGCACTGAATGAGCGAACGGCCCGGCCGAGCGGCAGCTTGAGGCAATCCTCAGCCAGCAAGGCAGCAACGGCCGGCACCCCGGCAGACCAGGAGTAACGCCGACGACGACAACGTGGTCCTGTTTTTTTTGTTAACAACGATGGCGTCATCTACAGCACTCTGAAACCTGAATGCAGCACAGGATGTTCGGCCCGGTCGCCAGGAGCGTGTCCATACGCGCGCGCCAGGGTCTCTTTCTAGAACTACGAACCTCAAATTCCTTTTTTTTCACAAATCCGGGCTTTGTATATCTGATGACCGAAGAAGAAATTGTATTACTTATATATGCGTGAAAAAGACAGGATAAACTTGACATTATTGATGTGGTCACTTTTGAAATCCCATCCATTTTTGCAAACGTCACGGGCTCACACGGCTAGTGGCAGTAAGCTACTACAGCTGATCGAGCCGGGTTGCTAGGCCAGGCGGAAGGCGCGGAGGCGGAGCAGAGGGCGGCGTCGCTGACGCTCTTCCTGGCGAGCCCGAGCTGCTGCTGCGACCGCTTGCAGTAGGCGATGGCGCCCTGGATCAACCCCTCCGACTCCGACCGGGCGCTGCTGCTCCGCTTCAGCGCCGGCCTGCCGCCAACCCAGGAGCTCCTCCTCTCCGAGGAAGACGACAGCGGCTTCGCCGGCGCCGCCGTCGTCGCTGCGTGCCGCCACTTGATCACGCCGGAGAAGGACTTGCGCTGGCGGGCGGCGGCCGAGGCCGCGGCGAGCTCCTCCTCGTCCATCAGCTTCTCCTGCTCGATGCTGCTCCGCAGGGTGGTCGGCGCCGCCCTGCCGCTGCCGCTGTGGTAGCCGTTCTTGATCTGGCCAAACGCCGCCTTGCAGGCAGTGCTCTTCGTCTCGCCGGGTGGTGCCGCAGCAGCTCTGGTGCTGGCCCGGACATCGGCGCCGCGGCATTGCTCGTCGGAGCACGATGTCCTGGCGAACAGAGACCGGAAGAAGGCCCGGGACGCCAGCAGCTTCGCGTGCACCGTCCGCGCCGCCTTCCTGCGGCGGGAGCACTCGGTGCGTAGCCTCGCCACCGGCTGCGTGTCGTCGTCGCGGCACCCAGCGGAGTGCGAGTGCTGCAGCGGCGCCACCGTCGCGGCGCTCCTCCTGCCGGCGCCACCACAGCCGCCACCGCCGGCGCCGACGTCAACCTCCTGCGCCTTGCCGCCAGGCCTCGGTGGCGCGGCCTTGTGCGGGGCAGCAGCCGGCGGCGGCTGCAGCCTGCCCCGGCAGAGAAGCTCGTCCGCCGCGCCGCTCCGGCGCACCCGGAACTCGAACTCCCCGCACGAGCTGAGGTCCAGGTCGATGTACTCCTCCTCCACGAACGAACACACGCTAGCCATTGCGTCGCCGCAGTGCTGAGCCGTGGCTCTGGGGCACATTGCTTGCTCCGACGACGGGGCAGGCGAATTGGGGGAGAAGATGGATTAAATATGGGGGAGGCAGCGTCAGGGGGTTTGAAAAAATTTATGGGCAAGCAATATGGCAGTGGCCGGCCCAGCGGCAGCGGCAGGGTGGCAGGGCAGTGCAAGGAGGGATCCAAGAAAACAGAATGGGGGTGGGGGTGTGGTAGGCAGGGGCCCCCTTGTCTTGGAGGCTGGCTCTGGCTGGGGCTGGAGCTGGACGAATGATTCCGGGGTTTGTCTTGTGCTCACCTCACTCCACAGTCCACTGTACAGCTCCAGTTGCTCACCTTTCTTGGAGACTTGGGGTATTTGTACTGTGTGATGCACTGGGTATTGTACACTGTACAGTATGTACTCCTCCCATGTTCTACCACAATTACCAAAGCAGACTATGACCAGATTTATGTACTTGTGAAATTGTATTAATCACACAAACAGTACTGTGTCCTGCATGGCTCAAAATTTGGTTGAAGAATGAAGAGGGTCAGCGGTGGACTGGTGGGGGGTGATGAGTTCTTGGCTGTTAGCCTGTTACTTGGCACTGCTGCACATTTTTCTTTCACAGGTAGTGTCAGAATCAAAGTCAGCAGAAACTACTGGGAACACAAGATTGTTACCTTTTTACTATTTGTAAGATGAGAGCACGAATGAGTTTATAAAAAAAACAAAAGTATAGGTTGACAAAGCTAGGTAAACACCTTTGCGCAGAGAAAGGGCTGAGAGCTTCTTTGTTCCTTTGCGTTCTTTTAGCGCGTCTGTGATCTTTCTGCTGTCAACGAAAGCTGAGGAAAAGAACAAAGGCAAAAAAAAAAAAGGATGACAACGCAGACGGTTAAAAGAGGAGGTTGACTTTCCAGTGCAACGTCACAATGGCATTATACCCAAGAAAAATGTTTGCATATATACGTACGGCGTTCGCTTGCACTTGTCATATTTGCAGGTCAATCCCAGCAAAAATCTACAGCGAACAGGACGTGACAGAAAAAGAAACAAAGTTACGTACACGGCTCTGCACTCTGCTATACTACATTTCCCAATGATTTTGTGCTAATGACTCTATTGCTTTACATTGAAGACTACTGGATGTCTGGGATAAATCTCATTCACATCTTACCCAGATCATAGGAAGCCAGGTCTTGGTTCGTCCTCGAGGTCATCGAACTCCCACCCGCTGATCTCGTCGGCCTTGTATTCAAGCTCGAACTTGGCCAGCTCCGATTCGGACTCTGACGGCAGCCGTGTCCTGAGCTGAGCCGCGATCGGGGAGTCGCTTCTCGAATGGGGTGACGCGGACACTATCAAGGAACGGGATCGTTTCTTTTTCTCTGCCTGTTCTTTGATCTCAATTTGAAGCACTGGACGTGGCACGGATTCGAACTCGATGCGCAGCTTGTCAATGGTGGTAAACAGATTTTTTACCTCAGGATCATCCCTTCTGCACAAACTATAGGCACAGATCTGGCAGTGTAAAGGACGGCATGCAAATTATGTAGCCTGGACTCGAAAGATAGCACAAGAGAGATCTTGAAAAGCAACTACCTCGTTTTATAGTAATCCTGATTAGAAGAATATATTGCTCTGATACTATCAACCAAACTGAATGCAGCTACGACCTGAAATAGCCGCACACATATTGAAGAATTATGTGGCACAAAAAGATACTTTCCGAGTCAGGGTTCATGATGCCAGCTTTAACTAAAATTTTTGTGTTCTCTTCCATTAGCAGTGTATATTTTTATCATCAGTAAACAGGGTAAATAATCATCAACAAAATCACCTTTTTCTCAGTTTGGAGATATTCTTCCTCAAGGTATTTACAAGGGTTTGATTGCTTAGATGGACCATTAGCTCCATCCTCTGCTGACACGGATCTGGTGATGCAACTAAAAATGTTCAGCCACAGGGAAGATGCTTTAAACAAATTAGACTGAAAAATGAAAACCATACCTGTCACCAAATATTTTCAAGTTATCAACAAAGGTTTTGATACAGTCAATAGAAGTGCTTAGCTCTTCCTAGAATTCCAAAAGAAAATTTCAGCAGAACAACTAATATTGCTGTGCAAAAGCTCGTAAACAGAAGGCCTCAATAGCGTATCACTTCTTCGGAAAGTAAAAGTCAAATTAAGTACCATGCATGCAGAAACATGATACTTCATCAATTTCGCAAAGCAGAGTCCACATCTATCCAATTCTTCACTGAAGTCAACATAAGAGGAATGCATGTCAGCAAATATTTTGAGCCTGTAACTTCTGAGAATCATTATTAGTTATCACAATGTGTTGTTCAGGGGTTCAGGGAGAGAGCCTACTTACTTGGCCTGCTTTTCCCTTAGCTCTTCAAACAAGGACTGCAATTTCCATGTATCTTTCAAAAAGCTGATCCATGCACTGACAGTGCTTGCTTCTACTTTACATGAAGCTATGGATTTTGAAAGTTCATCTTCCTGGGGATATGACAGAAAATAAAAAATAAACGAGTGAACTGTGCTAACACAATGCATTTCTTAAACTAGAAACTAACAAACAGAAAGTTAACCTTTGTTTTTAGGTGCAACACAATCTGATTGCTGGCTTCATCAAATTGGTCGCGTTCCTCTCTAGTTTTTTTAAGCTTCACTGTAGCTACTTTCAATTTAGTATTCACCTGTAATATGAGTTTCAGAATCACTCTTAAAAACAAACATCCCGTGTAAACATTAGCCTCTACGAATAAGTAAACCAAACCAATAAAGATGTCAGATTTTAATAGACTGCTTCACCAAAAAGCAGGTCACACTAACTTAAAATATATTTGAGATGCAGGCAATAATAACATTTCTTTTCTCAAATGGTAATAATAACATTTCTGAGAAATTGATATCACATTCACAGGTCATAGTAATAATAGCATTCATATTACCACATTATAAACTAGTGTCTTGTATCCTAAGAGGAAGAAGAACTTATGATGGCTTATCAAAAATCAATTACTTTTATCAACTATATAGGCAACGTCAATGTCCACGGCAAATTTGTTGGTTGTCTCCACCCTGAACTGTTTAGCAAAAAAATCCCAGCAATTTTGCCACTATGTAAGTTGCTGAAATATATTGAACGATAGATCTTCATGAAGGTGGAAATAGAAAGAAGAATATTGCCTTCTTCAGTTCTGCCTCAAGTTGATTCCTTTGCTCCTCAAGTCCAGAGATCTCAGCAACTAATTCCTTTTATAAAACTTAATTGATTAAGCATCAATCAGGCAGATCGCAGAAGCATAAAACCAAGTGCATGGACTAAGGATTGAAAAAAAAAAATATTGGAACAGCTTGGATATCCTGCTATATTTTTTTTCTTTTGCAACTGCTTTGATGGATATGGTATTTGAAGTTAATGTTTTCCTTTTGTTTCATTGGGAAATTATGGGGTGTTTTTTGTCTGTCAATATGAATGTAGATTAAATCCTTGTTTAACCCTCTGACATAATCATTTAGCTAATAAAATACTATGGTGGTTTGCAGATGAGAGATGACTCAGTCACAAGCTAGTAGCACAAAAAAAATACCTTTTCTACACCACTAACTTCATTTGTTTTGGTGACACGGAAGATAAGAGATTCTTCCTTTTGTAGCCTGCATTGTAAAGCATAGACAATCAATTCAGTTTAAGCAGAGAGTGTCATTTCAAATGTTTTGGAACAAAATAAATCAGTGGCTCTGAAATGAACAAAAATATGCATTAGAGGAATTAACAGCATAACATATGTGTTCAATTGATATATATAAGTATGCAAGCATGTTTATGATTGATACATGCTAAATTGCTGAGACTAAATATACAGCACAAAGAATGCTCAAGGTATAAACCTATTTTCCATGATACGTTTTTCTGCTTTTGCAGATGAATTTGCAAGGGATTCAGACAAAACCTTCAGTTTATCGACCTGCAAAGTTTTATAAATGGACATTAATATAACACCCATGTATCACTTCACAAGGGAGGACAATTAGATAAGTTTTATCAAACAAAAGCGCTTTAGATTCTTCTGCTCTATTAAATTTAAGTGCTAAGTGAAGAAGCATGCAGCAAAAATAGAAGTGAAATTAATTTCGAAATAATAGGAGCATCGTGCCTTCTCAAAATGAGTCTCCAATGAATCACCAGGATGTATTGATTTCTTCTTCAATAGAAGTTCTTCCATTCTAGAGCACAGTCGAACCTCAGAAACTGCCTTTTTGAAACCCTGCAAACAGTATCATAAAGACATTGAACCTACTTACACTAACTATATTAACAATGATGAATAGTAAGTTGAACCATACTGGAATATGACAGGGAAAGAAAACCTCAGTCAACTACTGATACCTAAAGACAGCATGCATGCATGGAATAGACAAGAAAAAAAAGGTTTCTGTAGCTAAAAAAGGAAAACATGAAGGGCGGGCCTGGTGCAAGCGGTAGAGTCTTACCGCCTGTGACCGGAAGGTCCCGGGTTCGAGTCGCGGTCTCCTCGCATTGCACATGCGAGGGTAAGGCTTGCCACTGACACCCTTCCCCAGACCCCGCACAGAGCGGGAGATCTCTGCACTGGGTACGCCCTTTTTTAGTTAAAAAGGAAAACATGATATATTTCGAAAAAGAACTAAACAATGATTAAAATCCTATCTAACAGTTGAAATTACTTTTTCCTAACATAACATGTCCGTTTTTGGAATAGAAAAAACGACCTAATGTATACTTCATAAATGTTCCGTGCACTTGCACAAAGATTAGTTTACAAATATGTATTTTAAACAAATCAGAGGCACAGTATTCATTACCATACCATTTAGTTGGCATCTAGGAGAAATAAATCAATCTTACAAATACATTGCATGACAGTGCTTCCTTTTATCAATTGAAGGAAAGGATAACCCACAGTCGTACAAGCTGAATAACTTTAAACGTAGGCCTACCTCAGTGGTTGTTTGAGATTTTTTATTCTGATTGCCGGTTGATGTAGCACGAAGAGCATCCATTGAATTTATCTGCTGTTGCAACTGAGTAATTTCATTATCTAATCTGGAATTGAGAAAATAGAGGTTTTGATTTTTAAAGCATGTAAACATGAACACGCAAAAATGGAACTACAAGCACCTTCAACCCCTGCCAAGAGAAAAGAGAGAACCTTGCAATGTCAGCGTTTATCTTTAGCCCTGAGACCGCAGTCTGAGCAAACTCAAGCAGCTCATCACGTTTTGCCTGGAAAGGGAGAACATAGAAGTCAACATCACAGTTGATGCATTTTATGCTTTTGTTGGCATCTAATAACACCAGGTAGAAAGTACATTTTACATGATTTATGCAAGATAGCTCAACTTGTTGGGACTGACTAGGGGCTCTTGGTGGGTTTCAACTCTAGCCTACCCCAACTTGTTTGGGACTGATTGTTGTTGTATGCAAGATAGCTCAACGATCAAATAACTCATATGTTGAGGTGGATCTAAAAGGTTCTACGATTAAAAGTAGTTATACATGAGTACATGGTTTAATACTGAGAACAGGTAAAACAAAAAGGAAATTCATACCAACACTTCGTCACTATAACTTGAGAATAATCTTGCCAGGTCCTTTAAACTACTCAAGAGTGCATTGTGCACATCCTTCCCTCCCGAAAGGCACATTCTGTAATGAAGAACCATAGCGTTATATGTTGCTTGAATAGAGGTAAGATGGAAAAATTGAAAGGAGTATATAACTCATATTAATGTGCAAATTGCTAAATATAGTGCAGTGGGGTAAGATGGAAAAAAATTTTGTAAGTGAATCTGTATACAATGAACTTTGTGATCATGCATACATAGCCATCTTTTGTACACTAGGCTCGAGACTTGTTGTGTAAGAAACAGACGCGATCATATATGAATGGAAAATTTTCAAGAACCGAGTAACAAGACATCAAATGGTTGAATAACTTGCCCAAAAACTTCTGAGATCAATGAAACTTCTTCCTCAGTTGGGGCTTCCCTAATCTGATCATAGAAGACGAGTCAATATTTTGAAATTACCAAACAATTGTACCTACATGGCTACAACGAGACCATTGCAATACCAAATTGCACGGCCACAAACCCAACTCACCAAGGAGAGAACAACACACTCGAGGGCTTGGCTGTAGAGGAAGACATGGAAAAAGTTCATCGGCTCCGCGCTGCTCTCGTAATCGATGTACAGATCCTGCAACGCTCGCAGGCACAGGTGGTCCCGCGCCTAATGAGTCGGGATCACGCAATGCCATCCAAAAATTTCTGGAAAAGCCAGCAGCCAGGGAGGGATGCTGACCAGCAGGGGCGCGATCTGGTCCGTATTGTCCCCAAGTTGCGGCTCCCGCACCGCCTTGGTCGCGCGCTGGGTCTCCTTGAGCGCGACGAGCCACCGGCGCAGCAGCTGCACCCGCTCGTCCCCTTTGTAGGTGAGCGCCGCCTCTTCCAGCCTCTTCGCTGCCACCTTCACGCTCTTGTAGTTCCGGTTCCCCTGCGAGAGAACAGGCGCAAACCCTAGTCACGGACGATCGCCGGGAATGTACGGACAATGCGGCGGCCGTTGATGAGAGCGGAGCTAGGGGGTGGTCGGTACGGTGATGAGCCTGGCGCCGCCCGCGACAGCCTGGCCGGCGTGGTGGACGCCACTGACGACGGTGTCAAGGGAGGTGCGGACGGTGCGGGTGAGGAGGGAGCTGCGACCGCCGCTCGCCTCCACGGCGCGGTGCACCGCGCTGCGGAGCCACGACATCGCCCCGCGCCCCGGTCGTCGCCCGTCGGCTTCCCCGCCTCTTCACCCTCGAACTCTCGTTGACACAAAAAAGCGGAGAGCGTCTCGTGCGCGGGAGGCGGGGACGCGAGCGGAGCAAATGCGCCGATGCAGGGGGTGCTCTTCCCGTCCCGGTGGCGCGGTGCGGCCTACGAATGCGTGCGCCCGCGAGAAATTTGGACAATATTGCCATTGAACCCTCTTCAGCTGTGATCAGCCGCCGCAGCGGTCGGTCCATTCATAGCTGCAACATTCCCTACATAAATCTTTTTTTTTTTGCGATTCCCTACATAAATCTTTCAGCTGCTAAGCCACAAAGAAGGCGAACAAGCCTATCTCAAAAAAAAAAAAACAAGCCCAATGTTATTATCAATCATTTTTTTTCCTGAAATGTCATTTGGTTCATTTGTTATTTATTTAATGAGTTAAATGCATCAGCGGTCCTCGAACGTGTAAGGATGTGCCATTTAGATCCACGAGCTCTCAAAATGTATTTTTAGGTCCTCTATCTTGATTTTTTTGTTCACCACAGGTCCATACCGTTTTGTCACCAGTATTTTGCTTACGTGGGCACGTGGCATGTTAACATGGCAATCATTTTTACATCTAACCCCTTAGGTTTACTTTTCTCTGAGGAAACAGACCCTCTCTTTTCTTCTAGACTGTAATCTTCATCTTTTCCATTCCATACACCAGCCATGGGCCACGGCTGCAGTGGTGGAAACAGCAAAACGATAAAAGAGGGGCCAGACAAATCTATGGAGTACCGATAATGTGAAGCCATGTGAGAACCTTTGCTGTCAATGTGAAGCTATACCATCAGTTAAAACATACATACTGATTGACCCTGCAGCGCTTCCTCCAGCATGCACGCATCGCCAGTGTCGACCTAGACGAACTCGGATTGGTCGAAATTAAAGCTTAGCTGCAACGGATTTGCCTTTCTCCCTGGCAAAGTGGCAAATCAAATTAAAATGAAACAACAGCACCTGTAAGTGGCATCGATTCAGGGCCTATTTGGTTCCAAATAAGTCACCTACTTATAAGTTAAAAAGTAAAATAAGTGACTGATTTTGCCAAACACCACCAACTTATAAGTCACCCCTGCTTATAAGAAATAAGCTGGTTCATCCCTGCTTAAAACTTATAAGCCACCCTTTTTTGCGTGGGGCCTACACCTTTCACTTAACAGGCATGAGCTTATAAGTCATCTACAACCAAACAGGCATGACTTATAAGTCACTGATTTTCAGTCACCTGACTTATGGAAACCAAACAGGGCCTCATTTCATCCACAGCAGAAAAGGCTAGACTGCTACACCTACCGGTTGCTGCCTCCGACAAGGATGTCGAGGTCGGGGCGGAGCCTGGAGAGCGAGGTGGTAGTGGTCCGTGGAACCCCCGACGTGGCCAGTGCCGCCGAGGCCCGAGGCCGAGCATGAGCACGCGACCGGTCATCCAGGGCTTGCTCCTCCGCAGCTCCGCTAGGCTTGGGCGGCGTCCATGGAGCCGGAGGGTGCTGGCGCGGCCGCGGGAGCGGAAGGCGCGCACGCTCTCACGGTGATGCCCACGGCGCCCATCTCGGTACGGTGCAAAACTGCGAATGTGATGCGACGCGAGTCTCCTCTCGTCCGTGATGTTTCCTCTGCTTCCAATTCTGACAGATGACTGTTCGCTTAGTTGATAAGTCATGGACCATGACTAAAAGTATTATTGACTGATTTATCAGAAAAAATATTATTTGTTGGTTAAGAAAGTATGGCGTATAAGCGGAGCGAACGTGACCAGAAATCACGAGACGGAGATCTAAAATCTTCCACGCTGCATGCTGGGCTGTGGGCTTGGCCGCACAGGGGCATCAAAAAGATTTCGGCCGCATGGGGGAGGGGCCACGGCCCTGCTGGCCCCCCTGGTTCTGCCTCTATATGGTTGCCCACCCACCCCATCAGAAATAGCTCCAACACTGAGTTTTTTTTCTCGAATACGCAAAAGATTTACATATCATTATATTAAGGAGAAGAGTTTAAAGAAACATACAACACACTTCTATCGAACACCGAAGGAGGTCGACCTAATACAGCCAAAGCTAGACCATCTAGCAAAACCCAAGACCCCTCGGCTGGCACGTCCACAGCTCGCGACCCATGATGAGAGCCATGCTGGGATTCACGGGGACTGAGTATGGGTGTGCTCACGCAGCAGGAGCCCACGGTAGGCAAGAGAGGCGAGGAGAACGACATGCCGTGGCCATGATGTCATCGTCCAGCGAGGAGAAAACGAGCAGCTCCATGCAGCAAGTGCCCGCTGGCGCATGCGGTCATAAGCAAGATGTCACGCGCAAGCACGAGCTCAGCCGCTGACGCTGCAGGGGCGTGACATCGGCCTTCAGCGCAAGCAGGCACAAGCTCGAGCCGCCACTATAGGCGTCGCTGCTCTCGCTCATGGCATGCCCCACGGTGGGGGCACCCATGGTGCTCGCCGATGCACGGCCAGACGGGAGGAGGGGAGGCGGCGGCCGTGGCGGAGGTGGAGGTGGAGGCGGAGCGGCTCATTGCGCTCCTGCCGTGTGCTGTTCATGCTAGCCTCATCGTTGACCTCGGTGCCTAGGTCATCGCGCGACTGTGTCGTGTGCTAGAGCATGTTCCACGATGACGGCAAGCTCCACCTCCTGCCCACCTATTCGCACGACTTCCACTCCCGCTACATGACCCATGGCTTCGTGCGAACCCAGATCCTGTCCGCTGTGTCAGTGTGAGAAAGAAGAATGATAAAAACTCAGTTTGTATTTCATCAAGGCTTATGCCTATAGAAATACTATATAACACACATGTGTTTTAGCACCAAAAAATACATGGATTTTTTTATCTCTCTCTCTCTCTCTCTCTTTCTCACCGGTGCTGGTAGTAATCACGTCGATCGCATAGTTTGTAGAGTGTAGACGATGCAAGTGTAATAGGGGTCGCCAGCCAACAACCTATGACCACGTGACAGCTCAGCTGAAGGCCGCATCATCGATCGGTTCGGCTATGCAGTTGTGTACGTTGCGTGTGCGAGATCCCCAGTGGCTTCGCCACATGCTTACCCAGGATCTATGATTTGTCCTTCCATAGAAAAAACTTGTTATCTATGATCTGTGATCTGGAGGCTAGAGGTAGAAGAAGGATGGAGACTGTTGGATCTTAATCCTATGGTGCAAAAAAATTCATATGTTGAAACTACATAAAACACATAGTTGTGTAGTAGACAGACTATATGCCTATATACATGTACATCACGATCATAACTAGCTAGATGCAAGGAGAGCCAAGGAACGTATGCATGTACATCTCTCGGCCAGAACTAGCTAGACTCAAGGAGAGCCTAGGAACATGCTAATGTGTGCTAACACGCTGTGCCGCACCTCCATCGCGCTGCCCCACCCACCGCTCATAGACCTCTGTGTGGAGCTCGGCAACGTCAGCAGCCACTGCTCCAACAAGGATGTTGCGGCAGCAGTCCGCGCATACCCGCTCGCTTGTGGTGTCCCCAACTCGGCATCATCAGAGCACCTCGTCGAGGAGGAGCTCTAGGTCATGCTCAAACTAAGCTCGCGTGCCACTGCCGGGTCCAGCGACCCATCAACCCTGTAGTCACATCAGCAACAGCAGAACAAGCTTGCCACAGTGGAACACAGGCAGCTGCTGTCACCGTCGTACATGGGCCTAACCCCTATGGCATCGTTCATGTCGACAGCAGAGCGCTAGAGCAACTAGTGGAACAGCTAAACGCACCGGTGCAGCAGCAGGCGCTGGAGCAGCCGATACGACATTGGGACCGTGATGACCGCTAGTGCTGCACGGGTGTGATCTCGGCCGCCAACTATGCATGGCATGCTGTCGTCGACACAGGCGAGCCCCCATGGGTATGACCTAGCCACGCCACTAAGACTTGTGAGGAGGGGTCGATGAGCTTCGTGTGCAATCATGGAAAAATAAGTAAAGGAGACGCAAAATGAGCGTGAGGGGTTAAATGCAAAATTGACTGCCATGTTGGCACGCCACATAAGCAAAATACTACTAACAAAGCAGTATGGACCTACGGTGAACCAAGAATCAAGATAAGGGATCTAGAAATACATTTTGAGAGTTCGTGGATCTAATGACACACCCTTGCAAGTTTGAGTACCGCTGATGCATTTAACTCTTATTTAATTGATTTTGGTAAAGAATATTCGTGAGCTTTTATTTTTTTCTCCTCTATAGTCAATTTACTTGCAGAGATGCTATCGCCCAGACGTACGACGCCCAGGACTTGTTTGAATGTAGCTCCATCAGTCAACGGTTAAACAATTCCACCAACCATGGGCTGGCGTCGTGGTCCACCAATGGGAGTCCGATCAGGCTGCTCGTAGTAACAAAACAACGAAGCAGTATCCCTGCCCTACACGCGTAAGAGAGAAAGGGAGAGCTCATGCCCAAGTCTGTGCTGCCATCCCTCGGTGTGCCCCATACACCGACCCACGTTGTGCCCCCTCCGTAGTTTGAGAAGGACGCAAGGCAACAGAAGGCGAGGAGGAGACACCAAGACAAGGCAACAAAAGGTGAGGAGGGAGATGCAACACCCGATCTACTTTTAAAATATCCAGATGCAACACTTGCAACATATATATGAAGACATATGAAACACTTAAAGCATTAGTCTGAAACACTTGCAAGAACACCTAAAAACATTTGAAAATCATTCCAAACATACGCAACATCCACATAAAATACTTGCAACATATGTGCAAAACATATGCAACATCTAGATAAACACTCTTGCAACAAACATCTGAAAAAATAGAAGAAACATTGGGAACAGACGTTAGCAACATACGTGTACAACCAATGCAGCATATGCAACATCTCGATCAACTTTTTGCAACATCCATATGAAATATTTGCAACATACCTCTAAAAACATCTGCAATACTTGAAACAAACGCTTGCAACATGTACTTTCAAGTGCAACATTTACTTTCTGCTTAAGAAATGGAGGCTTACCGACGTGTGGAGTTCACTTGACGCAGCCGCACCGTCACCACCATCGACCAGCGCCACCATCGACCAGATCGAATCCGCCTACCACGAGACCATGCGGGGACCCCTTTGTGGCCACTGGTATCATGGGCTCCATGCAGCCCCTGCAGCTGGCACCACAGTCCCCACCACCATCGAATCTCTCGCTATGTAATGGATCTAGTGGAAGGAGTAGCATGGCAGAGTGGGGCGGAGACGCGTGATGCGGGCGAGTGGCGCTAGCGATGCCATGTGATGTGGGCGATCGGTGTGAGCAGGTTGGTCCGTCCGGATGGATGCCCGACTCTAATCATTGGCCCCCGTTCGCTTCGCTGAAAAAACAAGCAAAAACACTGTTCCAGCTGATTTATTGTGAGAGAAAAACACTGTTTCAACTGAAAAACAAGCTGAAAAAGATGGATTATAAGAGAAGCAAATAGGGCCATTATTGATTTACTGGTGCCTTTATCATTGATAGGTGGGGCCTAATTCTTATCAGACCCACCTGGCAAATACATTATGTAGTTAGAGCCTGCTTGGTTCATTTCTAAATTTTGCCATGCCAAATATTTGGCAAGCCATTATTTTGGTTAGTACTTGGTTTGTTACCAAAACTTGCCAAACTCTCAAATTTGTCTTGCCAAATCTATGGAATGTGCGGGCTCTAAAACACCTGAGCATGGAGAGTTGACATTCAGACATTGGACAACACGAAGATGTTTGGTTGCAAGTACTACAAGTATAGAATTATTGATCTATTCTAATCACATAGTCATAGATCTAGCCGAGTACATCTTGTAAATGGATAACATATCCTAGTACATGAACTAGATAGAGATTAGAGGGAGGAGTAGTGCTTGGTTATCGACCATCGTAGGCCTTTGATCTAGAGGCATCTGCCATGGCGTTACGTCGGTGTCACCGTGAGGGCAGTGACGGTCGGTGAAGACGGTATCGGTGATGGGCGGTGGTGACCGCTGGTGAAGACCGGTGGTGGCGCGGTGCAGTGGTGGCGATGATGCAGTCCGGTGGCGGCACGACTGGTGGCTTCGTGTCACTAGCTGCGCGCCCTCTAGATCGGATTAGGGATTTCGATGGAGAGCTCGGGTTAGGCAAACCTCGTACTTAGAGCCACCGACCCCAACCTCTATTTATTGCATAGTATGACAGGGGCCCTCCAGCCATAGTTTGCTAGGCACCCCCCGATCAGGGCGCGGATCAAAGGCCCAACTAGGCCATTGGACCTAGTTTGGGATTAGAGATCAATCTAACAATCTCCCCCTTGATCTCCTACCATCTTTCAATTTCATATCATTTACTTTTGTTTATTACATTATAGATTAGCGCATAGAGCATGTTTCATCGTCACGGTCAATTGCCGATAGATTTAACAACTACAACGCACCACTCTATTCTAGAGATACTTAACTTTGGGCCTTCTTTTGTTCAGGAATTGTCGGGTACCTTAGAATGGGGTACCACAAGCAAAACATCAAATGGGTCGCTAGAGTCCCATCTAAAAAATAAATAATAATAAAAGCTAGAAGGCAAGTCGTGGGCCCCTCACCCGCCATGATCGAGCCCACTGGGTCCTCCTCCTCCTCGCCTCGAGCCTCAAGCAGGAGGTCTCGGCATCTTGATGCAAACTCCGCTTCGTGCGAGGCTCCCCAGGAAGGCCTCGGCAGGGAACGCCGTCTCCGTCTCGCCCGAGGCTCTCCACGGAAGGCCTTGGCAGGAGGCGCGTTCTCCATCTCGCGCGAGGCCTCTCGCCCGAAGCCTCGACAAGGAGCCTGATCTCCATCTCATGCGAGGCCCCTCGCCCGAAGCCTCGGCAAGGAGCCTGATCTCCGTCTCGCGCGAGGCCTCTCGCCCGAGGCCTCGGCAAGGAGCCTGATCTCCATCTCACGTGAGTCCTCATTCTCCGTGTCGCTCGAGGCCGGCTCGTCCATGGTCCGTCGCCCCCCGCCTCGGCCGACCCTCCCGACAGCGTGTCATGTCTCATTAATGCTTCAACCACTCCCGCAATCTCAGCCGCATGGTGGCTCAATGCCACAGGACGGCCGACATGACCCGAGGTCGCATCAGTGCCATACCGGCCAGGACAGGGCACGGCAGGGATTACCGGCCACTATGTCCTACCACTGTATCCACGATCAGCGCCATACTGGCCAGGACAGGGCACGGCGGGGATTATCGGCCACTGTGTCCTACCACTGTGTCCACGATCAGCGCCATACCAGCTGGGACAGGGTACGACGGGGGTTACCGGCCACTGTGTCCAAATGTTGTACCCATGATCGGCCGCCCGCTCAAGGCCTCGGCACTGTATACCAGGGCCTCGGTGATCTTGGGGTTCGAGCCTGCCGAGACCCCCCACCGCAGTACAAGCCTCGGCACTGATCAAGTCTCAGCCTCGCGCACAGTCCGTCCACAGTAGCTTGCACGTTCGCCGCCACATCCACTCCGAGGCATTCCTAGGGCTCCCACGACGCATGGGACCTGATGGGACGACCACGCCACCCCAGTACTCCAAGGACAGACCACTCCGACGACCATGCCGCCATAGGAACAGGCCACAGGGTTCGGACATGCCGCCCCTGTTGGCATGACGCCGCATAGTAATATGTGTACTGTCCCTGTCCTCCCTTCAACTATAAAAGGAGAGGACTTGGGCCACTTAGAGGGGGGAAGATCGGGGAGAACACCCTGTAACACACACACACACACACATTCCCGCCGCTTGAGAGCAACGTCTCAGATGGCCCACACGACACCTTGCTGAGACCTGGGACTAGTTCCCTCTTTCCCTTAGCTTGTAACCCCCTACTACGAGCACTTCGGTGCAAGGAATACAAGTTCGATCTCTCATACTACACGTAGGGTACCGATTGCCCAAACCAGTATAAATCTTATGTCTCTTTGCATCACCATCCGGAATCAGGAGCACGTAGAACAAATTCACTAGTCGGTCGAGGACCCCCCGGTCTGGAACACCGACAGTTGGCGCGCCAGGTAGGGGACGCTGCGTGTTAGTTTCGTCATCCCAGCAGGTTCTGGATGGCAGACCCCGGACGACCATTGCGTCTCGGCACCGTAGTTTGGTTTGAGCCCGCTGAGACCATCAAACTCATCCCGGTCGACCCCGCCTGCCCCGACGACCGGGCGCTGAGGGTCAGCGCCACCCTCGACATCAAATAGGAAGCCGTGCTCGTCGACTTTCTCCATGCGAACACCGACATATTCGCATGGAGTCCCTCGGACATGCCAGGCATACCAAGGGAGGTCGCCGAGCATGCCTTGGACATCCGGGCCAGATCTAGACCGGCGAAGCAATGCCTGCGCCGCTTCGACGAAGAAAAGCGCAGGGCCATTGGAGAGGAGGTGCAGAAACTCTTGGCAGCTGGGTTCATCAAGAAAGTGTCCCACCCAGAGTGGTTGGCTAACCCCATTTTAGTCAAGAAGAAAATGGGAAATGGAGGATGTGTGTAGACTACACCGGTCTAAACAAAGCCTGTCCAAAGGTCCCCTTCCCATTATCTTGAATCGATCAAATCATTGATTCCACCGCAGGGTGTGAGACCCTGTCTTTCCTTGATGCGTACTCCGGCTACCATCAGATCAAGATGAAAGAGTCCGACCAGCTCATGACTTCTTTCATCACACCGTTCGGCATGTACTGCTACGTGACGATGCCCTTCGGCCTCAGAAACGCAGGTGCCACATACCAGCGGTGCATGACCCAGGTCTTTGGCGACAACATCGGGCAGACCGTCAAGGCCTACGTAGACGACATTGTGGTCAAAACCAGAAAGGCTGAGAATCTCATGAATGACTTGAGGGTAACCTTCAAATGCCTTAAAGAGAAGGGCATCAAGCTCAATCCCGAGAAGTGTGTGTTTGGGGTCCCCCGAGGCATGCTCTTGGGATTCATAGTCTCGGAATGGGGCATTGAGGCCAACCCAGAGAAGGTCTCGGCGATAACCAGCATGGGACCAATCAGAGACCTCAAGGGAGTGCAGAGGGTCATGGGATGCCTCGCGGCCCTGAGCTGCTTCATCTCGCGCCTTGGCGAAAAAGGTTTGCCTCTGTACCAACTCTTGAGAAAGTCCGAGCGTTTTTCTTGGACCCCCGAGGCCGAGGAAGCCCTCAATAGACTCAAGAGGCTGCTCACCAATCCTCCCGTTCTGATACCCTCGGCCATGGACGAGGCCCTCTTACTCTATGTCACCGCAACAATCCAAGTGGTCAGCGCCGCCATAGTAGTAGAGAGGTAGGAAGAAGGGCATACTCTGCCTACCCAGCGACCTGTCTATTTCATCAGTGAGGTGCTCTCTAAGACCAAGGCATGCTACCCCCACATCCAGAAGCTAGTCTACGCCGTGGTCCTGGCCCGGTGCAAACTGCGCCACTACTTCGAGTCGCACCCGGTGACTGTGGTATCATCCTTCCCCCTAGGTGAGATAGTTCATAACCGAGAGGCCTCGGGTAGGATAGCCAAGTGGGTTGTCGAGCTTATGGGGGAAACCCTGACCTTTGCGCCTTGAAAAGCGATCAAGTCTCAGGTCTTGGCTGATTTCGTGGCTGAATGGATAGATACCCAACTACCACCTGCTCAAATCCAGACGGAGTGCTGGACCCTGTACTTTGATGGATCCTTGATGTAGACCGGGTAGGCCTGGGTCTGCTCTTCGTTTCGCCCCTCGGAGTACACATGCGCTACATGGTGCGGCTCCACTTCGCTGCCTCCAACAACGTGGCCGAATATGAGGCCCTCGTCAATGGCTTACAAGTCGCCATCGAGCTTGGGGCATGGCACCTCGACGTCCGAGGCGACTCGCGACTCGTCATAGATCAGGTGATGAAGGAGTCAAACTGCCTCGACCCTAAAATGGAGGCTTACTGCAAGATGGTACGACGCCTAGAAGACAAGTTCGACGGCCTCGAACTAAATCACGTCGCACGAAAGTACAATGAGGCCGCCGATGAGCTGGCAAAGATGGCCTCAGCAAGGGCCCCGGTCCCCTCAAACGTCTTCGCCAGAGACCTCCACAAACCCTCCATCGGCTGCACCTCGACAGTAGAGGAGGGCCCACCTGGGGAACCCATGGCAAAGCCTAATGCCCCCTCTGCTACCGACACCCCCTCGACCGAGCCCGAGGTCATGGAAGTCAACACCGAGCCTCCGCAGAATGATCAGGACGCGGATTGGCGAGCCCCGTTCCTCGATTGGCTTGATTGGGGGGAGCTTCCCAATGACCGAACTGAAGCACGATGGCTTGCGCGCCGAGCCAAGACCTACGCCCTCTACAATGGCGAATTATATAGGCGAAGTCCCTCAGGTGTCCTTCAACGATGCATCAGTTCCAAGGCAGGCCAAGCCCTGCTTTGGGACTTACACGCAGGCGCCTGTGGGCACCATGCGGCGCCTCGAACGCTCATAGGGAACGCTTTCTGCCAAGGGTTCTACTGGCTAACGGCGGTCGTCGATGCTACCAAGCTAGTATGCTCCTACGAAGGATGCCAGTACTACGCTCGGCAGACACATCTCCTGGCCCTGGCCTTACAAACCATCCCCATCACATGGCCGTTCGCCGTGTGGGGGCTCGACATGGTCAGGCCTCTGCAAAAGGCCCTCGGGGGCTACACCCATCTATTGGTATCAATCGACAAGTTCTCCAAATGGATCGAAGCCCATCCGATCAATCGAATCAAATCCGAGCAGGCAGTGCTGTTCTTCACTGACATTATCCACCGGTTTGGGGTCCCCAACACCATCATTACCGACAATGGGATGCAGTTCACTGGCAAAAAGTTCCTGACGTTTTGCAACGACCACCACATCTGTGTGGCCTGGTCGGCCATAGGACACCCAAGGACCAACGGCCAAGTAGAGCGTGCCAACGGCATGATCCTGTAGGGCCTCAAGCCAAGAATTCATAGTCAGTTGAAAAAGTTCGGCAAGAAATGGCTCACCGAACTCCCGTCGGTCATCTGGAGCCTGAGGAACACTCCAAGCCGAGCCACGGGGTTCACGCCTTTCTTCCTAGTCTATGGGGCCGAGGCCATCCTCCCCACCAACCTGGAATATGGTTCCTCGAGGCTGCAAGCCTATAACGAACAAAGCAACCGCACCACCCGAGAGGACGCCCTCGATCAGCTGGAGGAAGCCCGAGACGTCGCGCTACTATACTTGGCCAAGTACCAGCAGAGCCTACGGCGCTACCAGGCCCGACGTGTCCGAGGCAGAGACTTGAAGGTGGGCAACCTAGTGTTGAGGCTAGCACAGAGCAACAAGGGTCGCCACAAGCTAACCCCACCATGGGAAGGACCGTACATTATCGCCCAAGTACTAAAGCCCAGGACCTACAAGCTGGCCAACGAGAAGGGCAAAATCTTCAGCAACGCTTGGAATATAGAACAGCTATGTCGCTTTTATCCCTAAATTTCCAAGCATTGTATATGTCGTTTCTCGAAATACAATTACTAAGCATTCTTTAATTGGTCTTATTTTTCGAGAAACCCCCCGGGCCCATCGTAGGTCTCGGCAGCACAATAAAGGTGACAAGGGAGACTCGGTTATGCCTCGGCAGAACCAAGCCTCCCTCGGGGGCTAAATGGGGGACTCCCCCTAGGTCCCACGCACCACTCCTTAGTGTTTTTTCGCAAAAATTCCTTCGCCAAGACTCTAGCAAGCTCTGACGAATCACTTGTAGAGACTCCTCAAACCAAGGTCTATTTCCTAAGCAAGAGGCCGATAGAGTCGCGAGACGGCCTATGCCCCCGGGCTATGGCACTCCCTCACCACCTCTCGCTCAAGGGATGGCTTAGGCTCCAAAGGGGTGTTTTGCAAACGAAATCTGATCAGGAGCAACAGAGGGCAAAGGCTCGGAAACATGAGAAAAATGACTAAGAAGCACAAATACGTCAGAAATAAAGGCCTCGATGGCCACAAACATTATGATACAAAAATAACCCCTATTCTATCTTTACATAGCCCCAGGGCCTAGATTAAGGCTCAGGGCCTCCAGCACCGGCAGATGGTAGGGGAGGAACCACCTCATCTTCAAAGAGCGTCACCAGCGCCATGCCAGGGCCTTCCGCCACCTCCAGCAGCTTCGCGACCACCGCGTGGGCCTCCTCGTCATCATCAGGCAGAACGTAGCCATCACTGATGGCTAGGAGATCGACGCCAAGGTAGTGAGAGGAGATCACGGCCATCACCCGCTTAACACCTGTGTGCAGCGCCCCTCGGAGCTGCTCGCACATCTGGCTGCTCAGCGCAACCAAGCGGCTCCCAAGGGAGCTGCCCGACTGAACCCCCTCGACTTCTAGGGCCTCACAGGTGGAAAGGGCAGCATGCTTTAGCGCCTCGTGCTCCCCGATCTCGGTCTCGAGCACCGTCTGCACCGCGCTGGAAGCCTCGGCGGCCCGAACGATCTCCGCCTCTGACTCTGCACCATGGAAAATGGAATAAGGTCGAGCCAGAGAAAAAACAACCTAAGTTAGGGACGGAAGCCCACGGAGCTCACCCTTGGCCTTCAGCTCCCAGCATCGGGTCTCGGCCTGACAGGCCTCGGCTTGCTCCTTCAACCGCTGGGCCTCAACTCGAGAGGCCTCGGCCGCCCTGGAGGCTTAACTCCCCAGCTCTGTGTCATACAAGGAAGTTAGGAAGCGAACATAAGAGGAAGAAAGCAAAACAAGGGGACTCAAACTCACCCTCGACCGTCCCCCTCAAAACCACAGCCTCGATCTGCGAGGCCTCAACCGAAGCAAGGGCCTCGTTCAGAGTGCCTTTGGTCAGTCGGTGCGCACTCTCCTCTGCCCCCAGCTGCCCGGCGAGGGCCTTGCCCGAGGCCGTCGCTTCTTCAGCCCAGGACCTAAAGGCATCCTGATCGCTGACGGCGTGGGTAAGCTCCTCCTCCAGCTCCTTGATCCGTGCCGCCAAGGGGGCGAGCTGCGTCTGGGCTGTGGCTGCCTCGACCTTCGCATCGGCATAGCAAAGGCGGAGGTCCTCCACCTCCGTGCTTCGTGCCGACAGAAGCTCGTTAGCATCGGCAAGAAGGCCCCTCTGCCTCTGAAGCTGGTCCCAGATTCCCCTCTCCCGCCAAAGGAAGACCAACTTCCTGAGGGACCGGGTCTCGAGCTCCTGAGGAGGCAGAGCAGAGGTCATCGATTGCAACAAAACCAAGGAAAGAACAACGTCGCGCGAGAAAGGAAAACACGAACCTGAGCGACTCCGGGTAGTTCGTCGACCACCACGGACAGCACCGTCCGTAGCGACTGCTCCGCCAGCTCACGGTACTGCTCGAAGGTACTCCAGCGCCCGCCCTCGGCCGTGTCCTCGAGGGTGAACAAAGGCTCCCCCTCAGGGTCGTCCTGGCTCCACCACAGTACCCACGGGTGATCCCACCCGCGGGGCTCGGGTCGCACCCGCACGAGGGCCGAGCTTCCCTCATCTAAGAGCGGCGCTGGCTGCTCCACGGCATCGGTCTCCTCAGCGCCGACCACCTCCCGCGCCCGGGAAGTATCGTCGGAGGAGATCGGATAGACCTCCGTCTCCCGGGCACTCTCCCGCAACAACGGCGGGCCCTGAGCCAAGGGCACGGCCGAGGCCTCCGCCGCCTGCATCTCCGCCTCCTGCGCAGATGGCCTCGCTGCCATCACGACGGCCGTGGTGACCTTGGGGGCTCTAGCCTCTGCAATCACGGCCTCAGCGGTCTCGGGGGCTCCGGCTTCCGTCATTGTGGCCTCGGCAGACGCAGAAGCACCGACCGCGGACACTGCGGCCTCGGCGGTCATGGGCGCCGGGGCCTCCATCGCCTCAGCCCTAGAGGCCCCGGGAGCCTCAGCAACAAAGGGCACGATGGCCCCATCTGACCATGTAGGGGCCGCCTCGGCAACCCTTCCTTGGGCAGCTGGTTTCTTTGGGTCGACCCTCGCCGACGCCGCGCCGCGTTGGATGGCGGCTTGTGCCTCCGCCACCCAGTGGGCAGAGGAGCTGGGGCTCGCCTTAAGCGCTTTAAGGGGCGCCAAGGGGAGGTCGCCCGTAGGCCGCTTCCGACTAAAGAAAATCAACCTACAGGGTCAGCACGAGACCAAAAAAGCGAACGGAAGACACCATAACCCCGCCAAAAATACACTTACTTCGAACGGGGCAGCCCCAGCTTCGCCACGACAAACCTCATCCGCGACGGCGGAGGCAGTGGCAGTGGTGCCGCATCCACATCCATCGGCACCAGTCGGTCCTCAGCGGACCCCGATGCCCCTTTGGTCCTCTGCGGGGCCAGCGGCATTGCCTCCACCGCCACCGGCTCTGCCGCGACCGCCGAGCTTACCGGACTGACGGCGCGTTTGCCTAACGACCGCGCCTCGGGCATGTTGGCCTTGGCCCCGGAGGGGGCCATTGCCGGCCCCAGGTCCGCTTCTGCTCCCCTTCCCAGGGGTGCTGGGCTACTTGCCGATGCCCCGGACGCCACCTCCACGATGTCAGGAAGGTGGTCTAGGGGGCCTCGCCCCACCTCGCCCTTGTCATTCCCGTCCGAGGCCTCCGTCGACAACGACGTCGATGGGGATTCCTCCAACGGGAGACCATCCTTCCGTTGTTGATGGCGGCGCTTATCCAACGCCTCGCGTGCAAGGATGTGCTTCATGCGCTTCGCCGCCTTAGCATCCTTTCGCTTCTTCTACGCGTCGGCGTGAGCACGGTTGATCGCCCGCTGCCCCGCGTCCTCGGGAACGGGCAGTGGGGAGGAGCGCACGTCCCTCATCCCCTGAAGAAACGACAAACGTGCATAAGGAAACAAGGGATAAAGGGAGGCTGAGGAGGTTCAGAGGCTACAGCTGTGCTCGACTTACCAGCAAAAGGAACCCCCATGACGGACGCATCGTGAAGGGGGTCAGGTTGCCACCCCTCAACTTCACATCTACCGTCTCCCCCACCCGACGGTGAATTTCCTCATCGGAGAGGGCGAAGGAAGACATCCGGGTGCCTTCGATGGGCTCACCCAGCCTCATCTCGAACAGCCGCCGCCGCCGAGCCATCATTGGCAGCACCCTTCGGCAGTGGAAGGCGGCCACGACCACAGCGATGGTGAGGCCATGGTTCCGCAGCCTCGCCAGTCCCTCCAGGAGCGGCTCCAGCTTGGGCTGGTCGACCTTCGGGACGCCCCACTTCCATTTCTCCGGGCAACTCTCCACAATCCACCCAGTATAAGGGGGAAGTCCTCCGTCGTCGTTACGGAGGTAGAACCAACTCGTGTACCATCGGCGGTTGGAGGATGCGAGTTGGGCCAGAATGTAGAGGTGCAGGCGGTCCTGACGCACTTGGAGAGTGCAGCCTCCGGCCCTCGATGCCTTCCTCTTTCCCGACGTGCCCGTCGGCTTGGTAGTATGCCCCGCCCGGAATAGGTGGAGCCACAAATCCCAATGGGGAGCGATCCCCAAATACCCCTCATAGACGGCAACGAAGATAGCTGCCTGAGCAATGGAGTTGGGATTAAAATTATGGAGCTCCACGCCGTAGTAGTGCGGGAGCGCCCGCATGAACCGGTCCGCCAGAACGCCGAGGCCGCGCTCGTGGAAGGAGATGAAGCTCACGACGTAGCCGTCATGGGGCCTCGGCTCTAGCTCGCCATACGGAGCAATCCACTCCAGCCTGCTAAGGTCTATCACCGGGCAGAGGAGTCCACCATCGACAAGCGACTGGAGCATCTCCTCGGTGACGTCCAACGGATCCCAAGGGTCCGCCTCGACAACGATGATGTTGCCGGCCATGAGTGCAATGGAGGAATCAGGCGCGGCGGTAAGTCCTTCTCTCTCCCTCCACGCTCTCGCTTTTTTCTCGCTTTCTCCCTAGGCTCGCTCTTCTCCCCTCTTCTCCCCGGCACCTGCTGCTCTAGCAATGGCTCGACGGAGGTGGCAGGCAAGGTAAGACAAGGAGGGACGAGACTCTTCGGGTATTTATGCAGGGAGGAGGTGAAACGAATGGGCGATGAAATCAGGGAGGTTTTCCCCGTCCGGCGCGGTTAACCACGAGCCGATTTCGGCGGCCCACGTGCCCACGTCTCCCGCATTAAATGCGAGGACAGTTACGTCCCGTCCATCATGTCACGCTCAGCCACTATGGTAGCAGGCGTCGGTTCACCTCCCCATGAAACCGCCTCAAAAGGCGCGCCACCTGCGGCCGAGCCGATAGGGAAGATATTTCCCGTGGCCTGTTCCTTTCATAGGAAGGAACCGGGCTCTGAGCCTATTATGATCTAGGGGATCGAAGGCTGGACCCCAAAGGGTTTCGACAGCCGCCCCAGGATAACAGAGTCAGGAGCGACTGCGGGCGAGCCTGTACGGGGTCGAGACCCAAACGAGCGAAACGCTTAGAACGCCCAAAGTCGTGTCCGAGACCGGCAGGAAAGTATCCGAATGGGATCCCACCGTAGGGAGGCACCGAGCCACCGAGGCCCAACGAACGGCCTCGGCACCCACTAGAGAAATCCGCTGGTACTCTTGGAGTGCGTCTCTGGACCGCTAGCCGTCCCCTAATGAACGGGGTTCGGGCCTCCACTCGGACTACCCGATAACAGCTCACCGGGAGTGCCACCGCTCGTGCCCATCGAGGGTAGCGAGGCACATTCCACCCCTCCTTCCGAGCGAAAAGGAAGCGCGAGGGTTGCATAAAAAGTCAAGGGAACCCCTGACGGCCTTCTTGCCCTATGCAGAGGCTAGGGGGCTCCTCCTGCAAATATGCCGAGACCCCACGACCCGGGCTCGCACCCAAAGGGGCCTCGGCAAACAAACCCTCACGCGCGAGGGGCGTATGAAAAGTTAGGAGAACTCCCGACGGCCCTCTCACACAGAGGCTAGGGTCTCTTCCTGCAACCTTGCCAAGACCAGAATGGGCTCAGCAAACTAACCCTCCGTCCGAACGAAAAGGACATGTGAAGATCATATGAAAGGGCCAAAACACCCAAGACAAAGACGAACAGTCCGAAACCGCGCTAGAAGTTTCACTACAAACACGATAAAAAGGGCATCGAGCCCGTTACGGTCTAGGGGTTCGAAGGCTAGGCCCCCAACAGGTTTTGATAGCCGCCCCAGGGCAATAGAGTCAGGGACGACAGCGAGGCGAGCCTACGAATGGCCTAGGCCCGAGCGAACGGTCGCTCGGGGCGCCCTAAGTCGTGTCCGAGACCAGCGGGGAAGTATCCGAATGGGATCCCACCGTAGGGAGGCACCGAGCCACCGAGGCCTGCGAACGGCCTCGGCACCCACTAGAGAAACCCCCTGGTACTCTTGGAGTGCGTCTCTAGACCACTAGCCATCCCCCAGCGAACAGGGCTCGGGCCTCCACTCGGACTACCCGCTAACAGCTCACCGGAAGTGTCCACGCTCGTGCCCATCGAGGGTAGCCTGGCACATTCCACCCCTCCTTCCAAATGAAAGGAAGCATGAGGGACAATACCCAAAGTCAGGGGACCCCTGACGAACCTCTCGCTCCGTGCGGAGGCTAGAGGGCTTCTTCCTGCAGCCTCGCCGAGACCCCTGCAACCCAAACTTGCGCTTGGGGGCTCAACAAATGCAATAAGAACTACTCGTTCAGACGCGAAAATAAAGAAAGCCCCTGGAGGAGTAACTCCACTCCTCTGGGGGCTCGAGGGCTACACCCGGCGGGTGCGCTCGCACGCACCTACCGGAACCTCAAAAAATAAACCCCAATTCCTATGGGGCAGGTATGAACCAAGCCTCGGCAAAACCTCAGGGGGAGTGCACGCACTCCCCCCGAGGCTCAGGGGCTACTGTCGGGTACCTTAGAATGGGGTACCCCAAGCAAAACATCAAATGGGTCGCTAGAGTCCCATCTAAAAAATAAATAATAATAAAAGCTAGAAGGCAAGTCGTGGGCCCCTCACCCGCCATGATCGAGCCCATTGGGTCCTCCTCCTCCTCGCCTCGAGCCTCAAGCAGGAGGTCTCGGCATCCTGACGCAAACTTCGCTTCGTGCGAGGCTCCCTAGGAAGGCCTCGGCAGGGAACGCCGTCTCCGTCTCGCCCGAGGCTCTCCACGGAAGGCCTCGGCAGGAGGCGCGTTCTCCATCTCGCGTGAGGCCTCTCGCCCGAAGCCTCGGCCAGGAGCCTGATCTCCATCTCACGCGAGGCCTCTCGCCCGAAGCCTCGGCAAGGAGCCTGATCTCCATCTCACGCGAGGCCTCTTGCCCGAGGCCTCAGCAAGGAGCCTGATCTCCATCTCGCGCGAGTCCTCATTCTCCATGTCGCTCGAGGCCGGCTCGTCCACGGTCCGTCGCCCCCCGCCTCGGCCAACCCTCCCGACAGCGTGTCATGTCTCATTAATGCTTCAACCACTCCCGCAATCTCAGCCGCATGGTGGCTCAACGCCACAGGACGGCCGACGTGACCTGAGGTCGCATCAGCGCCATATCGGCTAGGACAGGGCACGGCGGGGATTACCGGCCACTATGTCCTACCACTGTGTCCACGATCAGCGCCATACCGGCTAGGATAGGGCACGGCGGGGATTACCAGCCACTGTGTCCTACCACTGTGTCCACGATCAGCGCCATACCAGCTAGGATAGGGTACGACGGGGGTTACCGACCACTGTGTCCAAATGCTGTACCCATGATCGGCCGCTCGCTCAAGGCCTCGGCACTGTATACCAGGGCCTCAGTGATCTTGGGGTTCGAGCCTGCCGAGACCCCCCACCGCAGTACAAGCCTCGGCACCGATCAAGTCTCGGCCTCGTGCATAGTCCGTCCACAGTAGCTTGCACGTTCGCCGCCGCGTCCACTCCGAGGCATTCCCGGGGCTCCCACGACGCACGGGACCTGATGGGACGACCACGCCACCCCGGTACTCCAAGGACAGACCACTCTGACGACCACGCCGCCACAGGAACAGGCCACAGGGTTCGGACATGCCGCCCCTATTGGCACGACGCCGCATAGTAATACGTGTACTGTCCCTGTCCTCCCTTCAACTATAAAAGGAGAGGACTTGGGCCACTTAGAGGGGGGGAAGACCGGGGAGAACACCCTGTAACACACACATGCACACATTCCCGCCGCTTAAGAGCAACGTCTCAGACGGCCCACACTACGAGAACACCTTGCTGAGACCTGGGACTAGTTCCCTCTTTCCCTTAGCTTGTAACCCCCTACTACGAGCACTTTGGTGCAAGGAATACAAGTTCGATCTCTCAAACTGGACGTAGGGTACTGATTGCCTGAACCAGTATAAATCTTGTGTCTCTTTGCATCACCATCCGAAATCGGGAGCACGCAGAACAAATTCACTAGTCGGTCGAGGACCCCCCGGTCCGGAACACCGACAGGAATTATAGGCTTTCCCTTAAACCCATGCCAGCTACATGTTCTCTGAACACGTTGGGTGGTAAGTCTTTTGTAAGCGGATCCGCGAGCATCTTTTCGGTACTTATATGCTCAAGACTTATGACATGATCCCGGACTTTATCTTTCACAACATAATACTTTATGTCAATGTGTTTGGCAGCACCACTTGACTTATTATTGTGAGCATACTGTACTGCCGAATTATCATCGCAGTATAACTTAAGCGGTCTATAGATGTTGTCAACCACCTTCAAACCGGGTATGAACTTCTTTAACCAGTTCACCTGCCCCATTGCCTCATAACACGCTACAAACTCGACATACATTGTGGACGATGTAGTGATGGTTTGCTTTGAGCTTTTCCATGAAATAGCTCCCCCTGCGAGAGTGAATATATATCTAAACATGGACTTTCTATCATCTCTCGCATAATCAGAATCTGAATATCACACTATATGGAGTGAATCTGATTTTCTATACATCATCATGAGGCTTTTTATTCCTTGCAAATGACGCAAGATTTTCTTTACTAATTTCCAGTGTTTGTTCTAGGATTGCTCTGGAATCTGCCAAGTAAGCCGGTAACAAATGCCAAGTTAGGGCACGTACATACTTGAGCATATTGCTAGCTTCCGACAGCTGAAGCATATGGAACTATTTTCGTTTGATCGATCTTATACTGGTTCCTGGGGCATTAAAAATCCTCATATCTGTCACCCTTGACTATAGAAGCAGGTGAGGGACTATATTTGTGCATATGGAATTTCTTTAAGATGTTTTCTATGTATGCCTTTTGTGACAGTCCTAATACCCCTTTACTTCTATCTCGGTGAATCTCGATCCCTAGAATGAACGAAGCTTCACCAAGATCTTTCATATCAAATTTTGAGGACAAAAACTTCTTTGTCTCTAGTAGTTGACTAACATCACTACTAGCAAGTAAGATATCATTCACATATAGGACAAGGAAGATAAACTTCCCATTCTTAAACTTTGAATAGACACAATTATCCTCTACATTCTCTTTAAACCCAAAATTCCTTATTGTTTGATCAAACTTCAAGTACCACTGTCTTGAAGCTTGTTTTAATCCATAAATGGATTTCTTTAGACAGCATCTCATTCGTTCTTTTCCTTCCATGACAAAACCTTTTGGTTGTGCCATGTAAACATTTTTCTCCAAGTCTCTGTTGAGAAATGTCATCTTTACATCCATCTGATGTAATTCTAAATTATAATGTGCCACTAATGCCATTATGATTTTGAAAAAATCCTTACATGAGACTGGAGAAAAGGTCTCATTGTAATCAATCACTTCTCTTTGTGTAAAGCCTTTTGCCACAAGTCGTGCTTTATATCTCTCTATATTCCCTTGAGAGTTAAGTTTTGTTTTGTAGCCCCATTTACAACCTACTATTTTGGCTCCTTTAGAAATTATTTCCAAGTCCCAAACTTTATTGGTATTCATAGATTTCATTTCATCTTCCATGGCCTCAAGCCACTTTGATGAATGATCACTTCTCATGGCTTCTTCAAATGAGGTGGAATCATCCTCCATTTGAAATTTCTTAGTGTTGTATACTTCATAGTCAGCAGGAATAGCTGATTTTCTAACTCTTTGAGACCTTCTAGAGGCCTCCACATTTGGCAATTCTTCTGTTTGAGGCTGTTGTTGCTCCCCCTCATGTGTGGCAATAGGTTCTATGGGATCCTAAAGAACAGGTTCCTCATCGTCATTCATTGTTGCCATAGGCAGAATAACAATAGGTGCTGGCACCACAGCATCTTACACTATCAGTGCAGCGACAGCAGGTAGTGAGAAAAATGTCTCATGAATCATCGGTGTGGGATGTACGACCCCGGATACCCACAGCAGACCACATGGGCTACGCCCCTAGGGGTGGCCTAGCCCATAAGAAGAAGCCTTGCGAGGCATGGCTCTGCTCGGCGCCTTCCGCAAGATATTGGAAAGATATCCTGAAGATATTATGATATCTGTTAGGATATGTATGATCCCAAGATTCCTATAATTAGCTATTACTTTCTGGTTATCTCTTAGATCTAACCAACTTGTAACCCTGCCTTTCGGACTATATAAGGTGGGCAGGGACCCCCTCTAAAATCATGACATATCATACGATAGCTAATACAATACACCAAAGACATATGAGGTAGGGTATTACGTCAATCAGATAGCCCGAACCTGTCTAAATCGCTGTCTCTACGCCTTGTGACACCATCCGGTTCTTGATCACGCGCACCCCCACCGACAAATCTACCATCGCGGGATACCCTTCGGTGGACTGCCGATGATATTCTATTGATAGTTGGCGCGCCATGTAGGGGTGTGCATGCTGTTTCCTTGTCGAACAAGATGGCTTTTTCCATAGGCTCTTCGTCCCTTCCGCAGCTCAGCCAGATCTTCATGGTTGGATCCATCTCATGGGTCATCAACACTGACAGAGTCAGAGAGCTCCTTGAGCCAGAGCAGATCGGCTCTGCACCGACCACCCCTGCACCTGCAACTGTAGATCTGATCTCGAAGGCGATTCCAAGGTCTCTTTTGACAATAACTCGCCGTCCGCTTCCTCACTACCAGAGGAGGCCGATCAATAATGATGATTTGATCGAATCCATCGATCGGGTTGGACTAAAGCTCACCGATTGTCTCTCCATCGCCGAATCAGCACTGGACACTCTGGTTTAGCGCCGACCACCCTCCAATCCAGATCTATCGGAGGGTGCTCGGGAAACTGCAGGGGCTATAGCCCTACCCTTCGGATTCTCCAATGCTGCCGCCACTTACCAGCACGCCCTAAGGGGCAAACTCACCGACCAGGTCGCCGTCTAGCTCCCACCGACCGTCAACATGCTACACTTAGGCCGAAGACCTGGGGCGCACCTCCAGACCATCCTAGAAGAAACTCTGGGCTCTGAGTCTCAGGGCTCTATGGAGACCCTCACCGAAACCTTCTCCGATCAATTTCTCTTTCCACCCTTCTGGGGTGGTGCGATCTTCAATATCAGCATCGACAGCCCTCCTCGGAACTGCAAAACCGAGGAGGAGTGTGTTGCTTGGGAGAACCGAAACATCAACCATGCACAGCGGTGAGAAAACGAGGTAGCCATCACGAAGGCCGAGGCTACGCAGAATAATCGACCTGACTCTCAAGGAAGACCGCTCCCGCTCTACCGCGACCTCGACGAAGAATTTCTCCGCATCGACGGCCATGATGTCTTCAAGACTCCAAGCGCCAATTTGGCACTAGCGGCTAACGAGCTCACTCATTTCCCTCAAACTCTCGAGCTCGCCAAGATCACCGCCATGCTTAAAGCGGCTCACTGTTAGGTCAATGAGATCCATGAGGATCGGAGACCTTCGTGCTCTATGAGCATGATTCACCGATCAGCTGCATCGAGGTCCAATCGCCGCCCCAGTCAAAGCCATTTCACCAACCAGTCGATACCTCTCTAGGGGGGACCTAGGGGCCATTGTGCCGAACACCATCGCCAGCACGACCAAGAGGTCGAACAGGATGCTAGAGTACATCTGATGAGTACAGACCTGATCTTCCGAGAGGTAGCCGGTAAGTTCGATTTGTGGAGATCTCGACGTTGGCAATCCGGCTTCAAATCAGACATGATTCGAACCCTGCAACCGTTACACCACTGCTCCGTTGGTTATCAACCAAGCACAACTTGATTGACCTCGCCAAGAAGGCTTTTCCTGCAAGCGAATCGAAGAGCACAAGCAAGAAGGTAAAACACGCAATCTAAAATTGCAAATATGAATGACGCGAATATCAATAGAGGGTTCAAGAACTCGGTTCCAAAGGACTAATCAACACAGTGGAGGAGATCAAGAATGGGGGCCCTGGATCAATGTAAAAGGATTTGTCACCACAGTTACAATGAACGATTCAGTTTCTCGATGGAAAACTAAACTCTAACCAAAACCCAATTGTGTAGCAGTGGCAGCGGCTGTGTTTATAGTCTAAGACTCGACCTAGGGTTGGGGACAACTAGGGGTTGGGCGCCCACAACTTGGGCTTAAGCCCCGACACGATACATGGCCAAGTTGGCCCAAATAGGTGACGCAGCACCTTGCCATGGTCACACAGAATGATCCACGGACCTTCTGGAGCTGGGACTAGATCCAAAACAACGGCATCATCGTCCCCTTTCCAACGCATCCAAGAACGGCCCGTTTCGATGTCGTATGAGGAAGTTATGACCGAAATAGTGACGACGTGTCTGCTGAATCCGAGGACGACGTGGCAGCTGAGTTGGAAACGAATTGCAACTTGGGGAAGACCATGGCATCGATGTGTCCAGCGTGGCGATGTCCTCATCATCCTCCCCTTCTTGAATTGGAGTCGTCCTCAACTCCATCTTGGCGATGTCCTCATCATCCCCTCCTTGTAGAATTGGAGTCGTCCTCGACTCCATCCTGTCATCAACGAACTCCTGCAAAAGGTTAGTGACAGCAGGCAATGCACCAGACATAAAAGGTTGACAAAACATAGTATAACATGGTGCATCAGGATTATCACATAACTCAGCAGTAGCAGGAGTTGTAGCAAGAAAAGCACCTCCTTTTAACTTAATCCCATTATTTTTAGCAATGTCTGTTGGAGGTTTATTTTTGATCTCATGAGCATGTTTAATAATATCCGTAGGAGACAAAGGCAGCAATGTAATTTTCTTGTCCTTATGTATGATAGTGTATGTATTAGTTCTACCATGGTATAAATCATCATTATCAAATTCCCATGGGCGACCTAATAAAATGGAACAAGCTTGCATAGGGACAACATCAAAATCAGCAGTATCATGATAAGAGCCTATGAAAAAGCTAATGCGTGCTGATTTAGTTACCTTAGTCTTACCACTATTATTGAACCATTGAAGTTTATATGGATACGAATGTTGTCGTGTGGTCAAGCCAAGCTTGTCAACCAAATCTGAACTCACCAAGTTGTTGCAACTCTCGATATCAATGATAGTGAGAACACGACAACCCTGCACAATGAGATACATGTGGAACAAATTGTGGCGTTGGATCTTCATCTCTTCTTCATGACCCACACGTGTACTCAACACACGCTGCACAAGAAGGCTAGGGTAGTCCGCGGCAGCAGCCACGGAGTCAATGGTGATGGCCTCCTTGTCTTGATCGCTCTCGGTGGGATCTGCATCAATGTTAGCAGCAAGGGCTAAATCATCTTCAACATCACTAGCATTTACATATCCATCCTCGGTAGCAATGAAAGCGCGACGACTGGGGCATTCCTTCATGACATGTCCCATGCCTTTGCATCGGTGGCAAATGATTTTAGAGCTGGACGAGGAGGAGCTAGTAGAAGCACCCGGAGTGCCACCTTTCTTCAGCTGTGGAAACTGCACATTAGACAATTTACTTACCCCGGAAGAAAATGGAGGTGTAGATGGCTATGGTGCAACAGGAAGCTTGGGCGTCTCCAGCTCGGAACGCTGCTGAAAATTCCTCCCATTGTTAGACCTGAAAGGCTGGTGTTGTTTGCGTCCCTGTACTTCTCGTTCGGCCTTAATAGCAAGATGATACAATTGGGAAAATTGTATCATTCTTTATAATCAAGTATGTTCTGTATATCATGGTTTAAACTGCCAAAAAATCTAGCACTAGCATCATCATCATCTTCATTTATACCACAACGTGCTAAACCAATAATCAATTCTTGATAGTATGCTTCTACTCCTTTATCACCTTGTTTTAAAGTTTGTAGTTTCAAACGTAAATCACGTTGGTAATAAGGAGGAACAAAATGAGATTTCATACGTTGCTTTAAAACATTCCAAGTTTGAGGCACAGCAGCAGCATTATTGGCATTGCAAAGATCACTCCACCAGAACAAAGCAAAATTAGTAAACTCACTAGTAGCAAGTCTAACTCTATGCTCAGCAGGAACATTATGAGAATCAAATTTTTGTTGAACAGCAAGCTCCCAATCTAAATATGACTCTGGATCAACATTACCAGCAAAAGGTGGTAGACTAAATTTAATTTTAGCAAAAGGATCATTATTACCATGATTATTACTTGCCATACCGCGATGATTGAAGTTGAGGCGGCGACGAGCACCACCGTCAGCATACGCATCTTCATCACCAAAAGCATCCGCATCTTCATCATCAGCACGATAAGGTGGAGGGCGTTGCTCAAGTTGTTCAATGCGGGTGACCAGATTGTTCACGTTGCGTGTCAGCTCGGTCATAAGATTGCGATGTTCAGTCATGAACGTTGCAAGCTCGCCCTTGGACACGCACTCATTGAAGTCCGTTGGAGTTCCTGCCATGGTTAGAAGATAGAAAAAGACAACACCAAAGTATTATCCGTATCAACTAAAAGGAAACAAGTGGTGGTGATGGTGGTGAAAGTGGAATGCAAAATCACAAGCGGCTTACCACCGTCTTGCCTGTATTCTTACCAACGCCAAACAGGAGCAAAACCAAAGTGGCGAAGCAATCTGTTGTTGAGCATGGGTAACAGTTGCAAGATGAACCTATGCTGACAGAAGAATATGTGGAGCTATGGATAGACACACAATATGACAGCAAGGATTAGCAATTAACGAGTGCAGAGTAGCGATTGTTCAATCTGGATCCAAAGTACAAATCACAGGTGCTGGCTAAGACGTGTCGAGACGTAGCGCAACAAGGTGAAAACAAAGGACGATCGAAAGAACTCACAGAACAAGCAAATAGCCCAGATATCTCCTTTTTCCTGAATTTAGTAGGAAACAAACTTTTTTTTTACTATTTTTTTTATACTTTTCTCTGAACAAGGATCACAAAAGATGCAACCACAAAAATCGGCACCTACAACTGAGGTGGGATGTGGTCTACAGAAATTCAGCACGTTCTCTGAAAAGCGTGCAAAAACTTTGACAATTTTTTTTCTATATTTTCCCGAATTTTTTTGGCAATTCTGATGAAACCAAACAGGGCGAAGCTGAGTTTGGGTCGGGTCCAAATGGTGTCAAGAAGCTGCACAAAAAATTTTAGATTTTTCTGATAAACGAACGAAAAGTTATGCCTGTTTTACCGAAGGTATCTCAAGGTATGTTTTCCGGGAGGCACAACACGGCGGCGGCAGTTAGGGCAAAGCGTCCCTAAACTCTAACATCGATCACAGCAGTAGGTATTCGCCTGATGATGTAAGGAGGGCTGCGATGCAGGCAAAATAAGAGCGGCTGGCAACCTATCTAGGGTTTGCGCGGCGGCGAGAAGTTACACAAGGCGGCTAGCGGGGCAAGTCGAGTAATGTGGTGGCTTCGACTTGTTGTTTGGGAATGGTGGATGGGATAGCGGCGGAAAACAAAATCACAGCAACGGGCGATTGAACTACAACCACGAACACAATCCTAAACCAGCAACAAGACTCGACCACGGACACAAACTCAACAACACGAATCTGAAACGAAATTGCAAAGGCACAAAGGGCGATAGGACAGCGAAAATTGAAATATGTTTGGGCTTTTTGTGGACTCTAGGTAATGAACAAATATGAATCTAAGGCAAACGAGATTATAGCTCGTGGTAAACCTGAAATATCTGATACCAATTGATGAGTACAGGCCCGATCTTCCGAGAGGTAGCCGGTAAGTTCGATTTGTGGAGATCTCGACGTTGGCGATCCGGCTTCAAATCAGACACGATTCGAACCCTGCAACCGTTACACCACTGCTCCATTGGTTATCAACCAAGCACAACTTGATTGACCTCGCCAAGAAGGCTTTTCCTGCAAGCGAATCAAAGAGCACAAGTAAGAAGGTAAAACACGCAATCTGAAATTGCAAATATGAATGACGCGAATATCAATAGAGGGTTCAAGAACTCGGTTCCAAAGGACTAATCGACACAGTGGAGGAGATCAAGAACGGGGGCCCTGGATCACTGTAAAAGGATTTGTCACCACAGTTACAATGAACAATTCAGTTTCTCGATGGAAAACTAAACTCTAAACAAAACCCAATTGTGTAGCAGCGGCGGCGGTTGTGTTTATAGTCTAAGACTCGACCTAGGGTTGGGGACGGCTAGGGGTTGGGCGCCCACAACTTGGGCTTAAGGCCCGACACGATACATGGCCAAGTTGGCCCAAATAGGTGATGCAGCACCTTGCCATGGTCACACAGAATGATCCACGGACCTTCTGGAGCTAGGACCAGATCCAAAACGACGGCATCGTCGTCCCCTTTCCAACGCATCCAAGAACGGCCCGTTTCAATGTCGTATGAGGAAGTTATGACCGAAACAGTGACGACGTGTCTGCTGAATCCGAGGACGACGTGGCAGCTGAGTTGGAAACGAATTGCAACTTAGGGAAGACCATGGTGTCAATGTGTCCAGCATGGCGATGTCCTCATCAACATCTTAGCAACCTCTGGGATGCACGGTGGCGTATCGAGCAATGTCGCTTTGGTCACCATGAAGACAAAGTGCGTCACCGCCAGGATTACGAAAAGGAGTATGGCAACCCAGACTCAGCCCTCAAACCTATCCCCGACCACAACACCGCAGACGATGGTGTCGACAACCCTGAAGGGCATCTAGCTTTCACAAGGGCACTCTGAACGCTTCGATGGCCCCGTGGTTTTAAGATCATCGGGGTCAAGCCCTACGAAGGAAGAATAAACCCAACTTAGTGGCTACAGGCTTACGCCACTGCCGTCCATGCCGCGGGAGGAGACACCAATGTCATGGCAAATTATCTCCCCATCATGCTCACGCCACCCGCCATGAGCTAGTTCACTAGCCTTGCACCGGACTCCATCGGCTCATGGGAAGAGTTGAACAAAGTCTTCACCGACAGCTATATGGCCACGTGTACTCGACCCGGCACAAAGCATGATCTCAGCCGCATCAACCAGAAGCCATCCGAGCTCCTCTACAGCTACATCCAGTGTTTCTCCGAGATGAGGAACTCTATCCCCAACATCACAGAAGCTGAAGTCATCACCGCCTTTATCCGAGGACTCCACCATGGTGAGCTTCGCTCCAAATTCAACCGTAAGCCATCGACCGATATCAACGAAATGATAACTACTGCCAACCAGTATGCCGATGCAGACAAAGCTGAGGTGCGCTTCAACGAGGATGCAGGCACTCAGCGACCACCTCACTGATACGATGATCGCCTCGACGACCGACGTCACATCGACCACCGTCCTGACGACCGCAGCTATCATCGCGATAGCGGCCATGATCAAATAGGAGGACATAGGCCTGGCCAAAATCACCGTCGCTAGCCAGAACACATCTTCACCACCATTAGTCAACCTCGCGCCAAGCATAACTACGATGAGCAGTACCAAAAGATCCTCGATGGCCCGTGCCCTCTTCACAAGAATGCCAAACACAAGATGAAGGACTGCATTGGTCTAGCCAGGGAGTTCTAGGACAAGAGGCTCGATGACGACGTTAACGATGGAGCCGGAGGTTGCTGACCACCTGGGAACAACAACAACGCCTTTCGGGACCATGATAAGGTGGTCGCCACCATCTTTGGGGGCCTCGCCTCCACCGAGAGTCCAAGGGAATAGAAGCTTGCCACTCGATGAGTGCTCGCCATCGCTTTAGAAGAAACTACCGCTGACCCTAGCTATCACCCATGGTCCGAGGTCCCAATCACCTTTAGCAAGGCTGACCAGTGGGTAGACATACCATATATAGGGCATTTCCCCCTCGTCCTCGACGCAATCATCTAGAAGGTGCTCTTTAGAAAAGTCCTTGTTGATGGTGGCAGTGCTTTGAACCTACTCTTCGCCGGAGCCCTAAGGGAGTTGGGCCTCGCAATATCAGGTCTCACACCCTCAGACTCCTCCTTCTGGGGTGTGATGCCTAGAAGGGCATCCAGACCACTTGGAGAGATCACCCTACTAGTACAGTTTGGCAAAGTAAGCAACTACCGCGTCGAGCATATCAACTTCTACGTCACCAACTTTGACACCACCTAGCATGCCATACTTGGCTAGCCTGCTCTGGCCAAATTCATGGCCGTACCACACTACACGTATCTGGTGTTGAAGATGTGTTCGCCCGCAGGAGTCCTGGCTCTATGGGTCAACCTTTCCATTGCCTACGCTTGTGAGACAGAGAGTCTCGCTCTCACCGAAGCCACCAACCTCTCCATCTAGATGGCTAGCGTGGTCGCCGAAGCCAAGATAGTACCCGTCGATGACATGGAGATTCCAGAGCTAGAGCTTCCCCACGCCTCCGCCAAGTCCAAGGAAATCAAGGAGATTGGCCTCGGCCTCGATGATGCCTCCAAGACTGTGAAGATTGGGGCTCACCTTGACCCCAAATAGGAAGGCGCGCTCATCTCCTTCCAACGTGCCAACACCGATGTGTTTGCTTGGAAACCTGTAGACATGCTAGGGGTACCACAGGAGAAGATCGAGCACCCCTTGAATGTCTCGTCGACCGCCAAACCGATCAAGTAGAAACTCCGCCGATTCACGCCAGACAAGAAGGAGGCTATTAGGGTAGAAATAAAATGGCTCTTAGCTACCGGGTTTATTAAAGAAGTGTATCATCTAGATTGGTTAGCAAATCCTATTCTTGTTTGAAAAAAGAATAAAGAATGGAGAATGTGCGTTGATTATACTGATCTTAACAAACACTGCCCTAAAGACCCCTTTGGCTTGCCTCAGATAGACGAGGTTGTAGACTCTACCGTCGGCTGCGAACTACTCTCTTTCCTTGACTGTTACTCCGGCTATCATCAGATCTCCCTCAAGGAAGAAGACCAGATAAAAACGTCGTTCATTACACCTTTCGGTGCATATTGCTACAAAACTGTCCTTTGGACTCAAGAATGCGGGGGCTACCTATCAAAGGGCCATTCAGATGTGCCTCAACCAGCAGATCGGCCGTAACGTCGAAGCCTACATCGATGATGTGGTCGTCAAAACCAAGACAGCCGACAACCTTATCGCCGACCTCGAAGAAACCTTCGCCAATCTAAACAAGTACCGATGGAAGCTGAACCCTTCAAAGTGCATCTTTGGAGTTCCATCCGGTATACTGCTAGGCTACATCGTTAGTGCTCGAGGCATCAAGCCTAATCCTGATAAGGTCTCCACTATCACCAATATGAAATGGCCAATATGTGTCAAGGATATACAAAAGCTTATAGGTTGCATGGCTGCTTTAAGCCGCTTCATATCATGCCTCGGCGAAAAAGGGCTACCTTTCTTCAAGCTCCTCAAGGCCTCCGAGCACTTTTCCTGGTCGGAGGAGGCAGACTCAGCTTTTAAGCAGCTCAAGTTATTCTTAACAAAGCTGCCGATCATGATAGCGCCAAGGCCAGATGAGACTCTGCTAATATACATCGCCGCCACTTCTCGCACCGTGAGCACAGCTATCATCGTCGAACGCGAGGAAGCCAGGCACGCTTACAAGGTGCAACATCTGGTCTACTTTATCAGTGAAGTAGTTAATGAGCCAAAAACTTGTTATCCTTAGGTACAAAAGCTGTTATATGCAATTCTAATTACGTCATGCAAGCTCCAACATTACTTCGAATACTACAAGATCACCGTGGTCACTGAGTTCCCCTTGGGGGACATTCTTCACAACAAAGAAGCCAATGGCCACATCATTAAATGGGCTATTGAGCTCGGCACCTATTCCATTGAATTCAGAAGCAAACCTACCATTAAGTCATAGGCGCTCGCTGACTTCGTCGCTGAATGGACCGAGATCCAAGAGCCCATCGCCATTGCTTGCCCTAAACACTGGGTGATGTACTTCAACGGTGCCCTTAACATCAACGGTGCTAGTGCGGGCATTCTATTCATTACGCCGACCAAGGATAAGCTATGTTATGTTCTTTGGATACACTTTCTGGTCTCCAACAACGCCGTGGAATACGAAGCATGTCTCCATGGTCTTCGTATAGCCGTCAAGCTTGGCGTCAAACGCCTAATGGTGTATGGGGACTCCGCATTGGTTATCAACTAGCTCAACAAAGACTGGTCCTATTCTAGCGAGAAGATGGATGCTTACTGCGCGGAAATCAGAAGGCTTGAAGGAAAATTCTATGGTATCGAGTATGACCACGTGGTACGTGACCAAAATCAACTCGCCGATCACTTATCCAAGCTCGGTTCTTCTCGCACCATGATTCTGTCAGGGGTTTTTATTCAAGATCTCCTAGCGCCATCGATCAAAGAAGATAAGGAAGTTGAAGAAGTTCCCCCTGCCGAGCAGTTGGTACTTGCGGTACTTTCACCGGTCGCCGATTGGAGGGAGCAATTCATCAAGTACCTCACCAGCATTGAGGTACCACAGACAAGACTGAAACTGAACGCCTAGTTCATCAGAGCAAGCTTTACGTGCTGGTGGACGGCAGCTTGATGAGGAAAAGTGCCAAGGAAGGGATACTGTAGAAATGCATCACCCAAGAGGAGGAAGCGAAGCTGCTTCTTGAAATTCACTCTGGTTCCTACGACAACCATGCGTCCTTGAGAACATTGGTCGGCAAGGCTTTCTGAGCTAGTTTTTATTAGCCCTCAGCCATTGTTGATGTAGAAGATCTCATCCGACGTTGTGAAGGATGCCAATTCTTTGCTAAGCAAATACACGTGCCAGCGCAAGAGCCACAAACCATCTGAGCTTCTGGGCCCTTTGCATGCTGGGGACTGGACATGATCGGGCCTTTCAAGCCAGCACCAGGTGGTTTCCGGTACGTCTATGTCATCACTGACAAGTTCTCCAAGTGGATTGAATATAAACCGCTCGTCTCGGCTACTGCAAAGAAGGAAGTTGAGCTCTTTGAAGATATTATCCACAGATTTGGTCTACCAAATAGCGTCTTCACCGATCTCGGAACTACGTTTACTGGACACCACTTCTGAGACTTCTGCGAAGACCGCTGCATCTTTGTCAAATATGTTTCTGTTGCCCATCCAAGAGCCAACGGTCAAGTCGAACGGGCGAACGGTATGATCCTTGATGCCCTAAAAAATGACTATATCAGAAAGAAGAAAAGCACTCAAGCAGATGGCTCAAGGAGCTTCCAGCTGTAGTCTGGGGACTACGTACTCAAGCTAGTCGTAGCATCGGCGTGACTCCATACTTTTTGGTCTACGGCTCAGAAGCCATACTACTAGCGGATGTTACTTTCCGAGCACCTAGAGTGGAAAACTATGATGAAAAGTAGGCCGAGGCAGTTCGGTCTGAGGACGTCGAGAGAGCTGAGGAAGAGCGCCTAATCACCTGTGTCCGTATAGCTAATTATTTAGAAGGCTGGCGGAGGTACTACAACCAAAACATCAAAGGTTGTTCATTTGCTGTGGGTGATCTCATTCTCCGTAGAAAACAAAAGACTAACGATTTGCACAAGCTCTCTTCCCCCTGGGAAGGGCCTTATATCGTCAAAGAGGTTACTTGACCAGGTTCTTATCGCCTACATAACTTAGAAGGAGTCGATGTTCCCAACTCATGGCACATCAAACACCTTATACGTTTCTATCCTTGAAACACTGAAGATATATACTCTACGAATTTATATTCAGTAATGTTTTTTTGGTCTCCATAGGTTGTCTTCGTTTTGTCTCTATTGTGGATTAACAACCACTTGTGGTCACCGAGCTATATGCTACTTCATAACGAACTCCAGTACGTAATCGCCGTAACTGCGCCGACCACGATTTCTCCAAATCGCCGAACACGTTTTCTCCAAATCGCCGAACACGATTTCTCCAAATCGCCGAACACGTTTTCTCCAAATCGCCGAACATGTTTTCTCCAAATCGCCGAACACAATTTCTCCAAATCGCCGAACACGATTTCTCCAAATCGCCGAACATGATTTCTCTAAATCACCGAACACGATTTCCCCAAATCACCAAACATTTTTGATCGAAGAGCAACATGCTTTCTTTTTTCTAATCTCTTCGGAGATGACCCAGTCTCCGATTTCTCCCTACACGTGCTACGGGCTCCGCGCTCTGCGTTATAGGTGGTCGGCTGCAGTCCCTTGGTCACACCTGTTTTTCCTACATGTCTACGGGCTCCGCGCTCAACGTTAAGGACTATCGGTTAGCCAAGGCCGAGAGTTCAACACAGGACTACTTGCTCGTACTCCGCCTATACGATCTATATCTCCAAGTTATTTCAATAACTACTGAGCAGTACATGTTCCGCTTTTTTCTTTCTATAGAGAAGACCCAGTCTCTGATCTCTTCCTACATGTACTACGGGCTCCGTGCTCTACGTTATGGGTGGTCAGCTATGGTTCTTGGTCATGCCTGTTCTCCCTACACGTACTACGGGCTCTACGCTCTGCATTATGGGTGGTCGGCTGCAGTTCCTTTGTCACGCCTATTCTTCCTACACGTGCATGGGCTCTGTGCTCGACGTCATGGACTATGGGCTAGCTGAGGTCATGGGGGTTAGTAGCGAACTAACTGCTTGGACTCTACTTACACTCCGTATAAATACCTTATGGTCGTAATTACGAAGATTTTTTCGCCAAAATACAATCTGACTGCATACACATGTACTTTATAATAGTTATCATCTGTATAAGTATTTTCCATGCTTTTGCGCATTCTAACTATATTGTCCAGAAACTACAGATGATATCTACCAAGGAGATCATTGTGCTTCACCGCTGTCGTCAGTCTCTCCAAAAAGGTCTATATCGTTGGCCAACTTTTTTGCCGCATCTTCCACCTCATCCTCCAGCCGCTGGGTCTCCGCTTCGCTCAGCCCCTCAGCATACCCGCCCCCTATAGCCTCAAGGTCAATGGCTGGATAGTGGGACCGAACAACAGTAAGGGCGTGGGTAGCGGCGGTAATAACAGCATCGTGGTTGAAGCTCTTGAAGCTTTCCCACGCCGTCTTGCATCTTTCGATGATGATGTCCGGGCACGGCGACCTACCGTCGGGCTGAGGAGCAGTTTCTGGTTCGACATAGTCGAGCACTGGGTTGATTCCGGCAACTACGACGTCAAATTTGTTCCTCTAGGACCGGGCTTCTTGCTCCAACACATCAAACTATGCCTTGACCCTCTGACGATAGTCTGCATGCATTTTGAAGTTTCATTAGGCAAGACAATCGCTACAACAGAAAACCCGATCAAGGGGTACTTACCGTTAAGCTCCTTGATTAGTTTGTTCGCTCGCCCTGTCTCCTTCGTTTTTTCCTCTCAGAGTTGCTCGAGGGCCTGGCGTAGTTGGCCGAGCACCGCGTCTTGTTCTACAAGTACATCATTCATCACCAAAAGTAATCGTATCCAACTATGCGAGGCATTTTTGTGGATCGTACGTACCTTTCTTCTCCTCAAAGTTTTTTTGTAGCTTTTCCAATTGCTCGGAAGCATCTTTAAGTTGTGTAGAGGCAGTGGTTAGCTGCTCGGACTTGCTCCGAAGTTGTTCTTTTGTAGTCGCTAGGTGCTCAGACAGGACCCCCTTCTGGTATTCTAGGTCCCGTGCATTGGACTTAGCAAGGTCTCGCTTGCGCTGGGCCCTTTGAATGTTCTTCTCCAAATGGTTCATTGCCTCCTTGAGTTTTTTGTTCTCCTCAGTGAGAGGCTCCATCCTCTTAATCAGCTGGTAACGGTGCTCGGTAGTGCGAGTTATCCCTTGGAAGTGAACAATGACAATGACAGAAGGACACCACCAATGTCAACGAAGAATATTCGGGATTTAGTATTAACCTCGATTTGTTTTACTACTCCGCCAAGGGCAGATTTTAGCCTCCTCATTTCTCTAGGGGTGTCCTCTTCCTCGACAACTACCACTTCATCACCGTGCTTGCAAAGGATTCGGACGGATTGGGTTCGAGGCTCATCACGAACGATCTCCTCCACCTCGTCCTCCTCTTCCGCAACAGTAGGGGTCACCATAGTGGGGGGCTCTGTGGCCGGACAGTGGGTCCGAACATGACCTGCGACCCCTTAGGGGGCACTATTAGCTCCTCAGGCACCCCTGGTCTTGTCGACCTAGATTCTATTGCTTCGCTAGCAACTCTAGTTTCAGTTCTCAAGGGTCCGACGCTACTCGTCGTTGCTTCAGGCATTGTCACCGAACTGGCCTCTGCTAATGCTGGCCCCTCGCCATCTCTAGCTCCACCTACAGCGGTTGTTGATTTTTCCGCCGGCTGCCGAGCACTAGGGGACGCTAACACAGGGGCGGCAGGCGTTACCTCCGCCTCGGGGTCAGCTTGAGGTTTCTCATCAGTATGGGCGGGTGATTTTGGATCCTCCATGTGCCTTGTGCTGCATCAGAACATTTGGTCGATCACCCAAACAGCTATGATCAAATAGCAAAACAACACCAATGCGAGGATACTTACCGTTTGGTCTACCGATGTGCTTTTTTGAATATGCGAGGTCTATTTGAGCCCCTAGGTGTGGCCGTGGGGTCGACCCCCATACTCTCGGGTGGAGGTCTATCCTCCTCTATAGTCGGCCTCTGCTTCGCCTATTGGTCCGGTATTTGCTCCACCTATACCACCGGGTTTAACTCCGCCCGATGCTCGAGGACTCCCGTTGCTTGCTCTATGGGGATTTTTGTTGCCTGCTGCTTGGGGACTTCATCGCTTCCCCTTGGTTGCTCCTCCACGCGTGTGCTACGTGAAGTTGTTTGCATGCTCGGGGGAGGGGGAACTATATTTTCGTCATCATCAGACCACTCCATCACCACGGCCCTCCGCGAACGAGTGGTCTGGTCACCACCCAGTGATATGCCGCTCGATTTGTGGGGAGCGGCCATCGCCGTTTTCCTCTTCTTCCAGGCCAGCTCATCTGCCTCTACCCGTTTCCCCCGAGATTTCTCCAATAATGGGGGGGGACATGTCGTGTGATCAACATCCAAATCTCTAGATTCTGATTAGATACCGATGGAACTTTCTTCAGGGTGTTCTGTTGGTCGGATGTCCACCGCTGGCGGCCATTCAACTCTCGGCACGTCAAAAAAATATACTGCTCTATCTTGTGAATGGATCTTTGCATAAGTAAGTCAGTTCCCTGCTCGACCAATCGACAGTTTAACAATGTAGGTTAAGATCATTACCAGAGGAGGTGGGTTCATACAGTTAAGGCCTTTGTTTCTTTTGGCCAGCTAAATGAGGCGCTGGAGGTGAATAGTTCTATGGCATGGCCTATTACTTCTTTCCTTAACAGCCGCTCAAGTCTCTCCTAGGTTCCATCATCGTCGCCCTTATAGTCAAAAGCAGGGTAGGCCCTCTCCTTGCAAGGCTGGACATGGCGCACTCTGAAGCTTGCTGCCACAAGTTCACCTCTCAACTCCACACTTTGAATCAAGTCAAGGAGCTCCTTCACTTGCTCCATGTTGATACTTCTTGGTCTCTTCGACCAGCTTCTTTGGTTCTCCAGGATGTGGTGGACGTCGCAGTGGACGGCCAGGTGATTCTGTTTCATGTAAAACCACTTGGAATTCCACCCTTTTAGGGAAGTGTTCAATGGTATGCTGATATAATCACTGACCATTCCATCCTGAAGCTGCAGATATACCCCACCGAGCACCTTGGAGCCATCGCCGCCTTTCTTCTTTAACCAAAATAAGTGTCTAAACAGGTTGAAGTGTGGGAGAATCCCAAGAAACGCCTCATAGAAGTGAATAAAGATCTAAATGTGCAATATGGTGTTAGGGTGGAGATTGCACAGACTAATCGACCAAAATACCAATAGATCTCATAGGAAAGGATGAACAGGGAACCCCAATCCATGCCAGAAATAATCTTTAAAGACTACAACTTCATCAGTGTTAGGCATTAGAAAGGGCTCACCACTGGCTGGTCGCCATTCGGCGGTGACGTGGTCAGGAAGCACGCCCACTGTCACCATTCTTTCGAGCTCTGCTTCTCTAGTGCACGATGACGTCCACTCTTCATTGCAACTGGCTCTGCTTCCTGCCTTCTTTGGGCTTGTTTTCTTTGGGTTCATGGCTCTCCTCTTCGGTGCCATCACTCAGATCTAGATGCAGTCTGGCATCGACAACGTATGTGGCTGTGAATCTAGAGGTGTGGTGGCTCAGGTGGAAGATGAAATGACGAAGTGGCAAAGGTGGGAGAATGGGGGCGGTGGTACTATTATAAAGCACTTTCCCCACTTTTATGACTCAAGGATTTTTGAGAACCCGTTCCTACGATCTGCGCCGCTCCGAATTCTCCGATGCGGCTTAATGGGCTGTTACCAAGATTTTCGCGCAACCTCAGCCCATGTCGTTCATTTGTTGCTACCATTAGTTGCCCCTCGCTGAAATTTCGCCGACTACTCTGCCATTTATTAAGGCTAATTAACTGACATTGTACAGCCTTTACTATGGTTTTTTCTCCACGATTTGATTTTTTCGATAACTTCGCCTGCAACAATGGGACTGGCAGCCTGCTCTGTTGGTCTTTATTTGTTTTTCTATTTCTGACCCTGGCACCATGTGACTGTATCACCTACTATTAGGATTGGGGACTAAGTGGGCACACTTCACCTTGTGGTGAATGTTCTTTGTCGTTTTCTAGGACATGCCCAGGGACTGGCTTCCTACTCGGCTAATTTTCTACTATTCTTTAATTTTCTGACCCTGGCACCACATGACTACATCATCTGCTATCAGGCTCAGGGACTAAGTGGGCACACTTCACCTTGTGGTGAGTGTGTGAGGTTTTTTCTTGAAGACTATATGCCTATAGAGGAAGATTGACTCCAACAAGTTTGTTTAGATTCTAAGTGGGCACACTTGGTCCACTACGGATAAATTTTTGATTCTAAACTTGAGCTCCTTACACCCTTATGGCAAGTCGTACTTTGGTCACTCTGCTCAGCGATGATTCATGGTGCTTGGCAACATGTCGCTCTGCTCGACGACAAATTGTGCTGCTCGGCAACGGTTCACACTGTTCGGCGATGGCTCACGTAGCTCGGCAGTTCAGCATGGTGGTAGGACCATAAGCTTGACTGCTCGGTGTTGTTCGCACCTACTCGGACAAGCTTAAGATGACGTTGCACAATGGGTACAAGGTGCTCGAGGACTAGCTGTGGGGTGTACGACCTCGGATACCTATGGCAGACCACATGGGCTGTGCCCCTAGGGGTGGCCCAGCCCACAAGAAGAAGCCTTGCGAGGCACGACTCTGCTCGGCGCCTTTCGCAAGACATTGGAAAGATATCCTAAAGATATTACGAGATCTGTTAGGATATGTATGATCCCAAGATTCTTGTAATTAGTTATTACTTTCCGGTTATCTCTTAGATCTAACCGACTTGTAACCCTGCCTCCCGGACTATATAAGGCAGGCAGGGACCCCCTCTAAAATCACGGCATATCATACGATAGCTAATACAATACACCAAAGACATAGGACGTAGGGTATTAGATCGATTAGACAGCCCGAACCTGTCTAAATCGTTGTCTCTACGCCTTGTGTCACCATCTGATTCCTAATCACGTGCACCCCCACCGATAAATCTACCATCGTGGGATACCCTTCGCTGGACTGCCGACAATATTCTATCGACAATCGGAGTGGGCGCATACACCTGCTTCTCTTCAAGGTCAATTTCTTGAGCTACCATGCTCCCCCTCATCATTTCATCCTCTAGGAAGACAACGTGTCTTGTTTCCACAAACTTTGTATATCTGTTTGGACAGTAGAAACGAAAACCTTTTGACTTTTCTAGGTAGCCAATGAAATGGCAACTTACTATTTTAAGATCTAGCTTCCCAATGTTTGGGTTAAATCTTTAGCCTCAGCAGGACTCTCCCACATACGTAAGTGGTTTAGGGAGGGTACTCTTTCTGTCCACAACTCATAAGGTGTTTTGGACACCAACTTACTTGGTACTCTATTGAGAATATGAATGACGGTTTTTAACGCCTCCATCCACAGGCTCAATGGTAAGGCAGAGTAACTTATCATACTATGCACCATATCCATCAAGGTACGATTGCATCTAAAAGGATCAAGATGCCCAAGAGGGAGGTGAATTGGGCTAATTCTAAAATTCTTTGCAATAATTAAACCCTACGGTTAGCCCAATTAACCCCTTGTGCCTAGAAAGTATTTCTATTGATCTACCGCACAAAAGTTTAGCAAACTATGTTCCAATCCTACTCAAGCATGGCAATTCTATGAATGTAAAAGACAAGAATTGAATTGCTCAAAGTAAATGCTCAAAGTAAAGAGAGAAGAAGGAACACGGTGATGTTTTGCCGAGGTATCGGAGAGTCACCACTCCCCACTAGTCCTCGTTGGAGCACCCACGCAAGGGTGTAGCTCTCCCTTGATCCGCGCAAGGATCAAGTGCTCTCTATGGGTTGATTCTTTAACACTCCGTCATTGTGAATCACCCACAACTGCTCATAACTCAAGTTGAGTTATCCACAAGCTCCACCGGATGATCACCAAACTCCCCGTCTAGGTGATGGCGATCACCAATTGTAACAAGCACAAACTCTCACTTGACCACGACAAGCTTAATGAGAAGGGTGGATGCACACTTTGCTACTCTTGCCTTCACTAATGAGGGCTCTCTTTGGAATTCTCAAATCTCAATCACCTCACTAGGACCTTGCTCTTCTTGGCACTCTCAAGGGTGTTTCTTAGCTGTTGGAATAAGCAAAAGTACCCCACACATGAATGGAGAGAGTATTTATACACACGGCTGAAAAACGAACCGTTATGTGCCTCTACGGGGTGATCAGACGCTCCGGTCATATTGATCGGACGCTCTGGTCAGTTCTCACCAAACTCTAGTGTTTAAGTTGTGACCGAACACCGAGCAGCGTCCGGTCATGATTTTCCCTCTCTGGAACCTTACTGGAGTCGATCGGACGCTAGGACTCAGCATTCGGTCACTCACCTCTCAGCATCCGGTTGCACCAGATGAAATTACCTTGATTAAATGAACTGACTGCACTCTGCGCTAGCGTCCGATCACTCCGAAACCAGTGTCCAGTTAGCATTTGACCCTCCATTCAGTTCCAACTCTCGATCATACATGAATGAAGTTTGCTCTAATGGATCTAAGGGCTTTTTAGTAGCTACCTAGTGCTAGAGTTAGCAAGTGTGTACCACACCTAACTCACTAGACTCATTTAGGTCAAGCTACCCGCCCATACCCCCTTAATAGTACGGCCAAAGGAAAAACAAAGTCCTAAACTACTCTAAGTGTCTCCTCAACACCAAACAACACTTAGACCTAGTCCATCCTTTGAAAACTGAAATGATTTCCATCGTAGGGGCATGACCACCATGATAGCCCAATCGATCTCTATTACCGTGACCTAACTTAATTGCCTCTACAAAACACATGTTAGTCACAGTAATCACGTATTGTCATTAATCACCAAAACCTAACTAGGGGCCTAGATGCTTTCAATCCCCCCTTTTTGGTGATTGATAACAATACCACCTCGAGTATGTGAAAGAGATGAGGTTTTTAACATGCTTGGTTCATATAAGCTTTTGACAATAAAAACAAAAGTGTTAGGCAAGCTTATATGACCCAAGCCAACATGATGTACTCAAAAGATATGAAATAAGCAAGAGTACAAGTAATAAAGCTCATTTGCATTAGAGTAAAACATGGAAGCAAAGCAAATAAGCATAACACAAGTGATATGACATATAAATAATTCAAAGTAGAGTGCACACATGTCACATATAACGTAAATATCATGATCGCATTAATATCACGATTATGATCACACTTAAGTAGTTCAATGCATAATAGTAAACATGAATGCATAAAGTATCACATATAAAACTCCAAATGTAATAGATAAGCTATAAGCTAATAGATAGACTCTCCCTAAATGTATCGCCCCCCTAAGACTAACATACTCGATCCCTCTCTCCCTTTGGCGTCAAACACCAAAACCTAAGGGTCGATCAGCGAGGCTGCAGCAGACGAGTCAGGCGCTGAGGTACAGAGAGAGCTAGAACTATGTGCCATCATCATCTAATCCTAAGCTCTGAGCAGTCTAACCCTCTATAGTTGGAAGCGATGCCGAAGCAGTCTGGGTTGGATCTATAACTAGCGCTGCCTGCTCTATTGATGCAACTGGCGAAGGAAGCGTCTCTGTAGTCCCGGTAATAGGTGCAACTATGGAAGGACCTGGGACATGTAGCTCTAGCGGAGTAGGCTGCCCTGTCAACTCACTGAATGAAGCACCAAGTGATGTGACCATGCCCACGCCAGTGTCGGGGATGGCGTCGGGGACCTCTCCGACCACCTCGACAATCTCTCCAACCACCTTGGCGAGTTCTCTGACCACCTCGGTGATCTCTCCGACCACCTCAGCGACCTCTCCGACCACCTCGATGACCTCTCCGACCACTTCACCAACCTCGATGACCTCTCCGACCACCTCACCAGCTGAAACACCACTCCAAGTCCCTACTAGACCAATCACCCGTAGCCATGCCCAAAAGATACAGCAAGAGGTGCACACACTACTTTGTGCATTTCAATTAAACATTGATGGTAATTTCGAGCTACCTAAGTCGTGCATGTTGTTATTACTCAGGTTCTCTGAGAAGGAAGACAAGGATATATCCAGGATAGATCAGAGAGAAGAGCTACATTCGAGTCAACCTAGCATGATAGAACCATCTAGAAGAAATAGTCATATTTTTTTGTCTCCCAAAGGCTATGAAGGAAGGAGTTATGACCAAAACATTAAAGACTGCACCGAAGCCCAGAAGACGCGCGAAAACTGAAGACCACCTCTTGAATGATCTAGGCCGATGACCTTCCACCTCCCAACCTGGCTTCTTTAGTTCATATCTATCTTAGAAACTTCTCATAGTATAAATATTACCTCTAGGCTACTAGAAAAAGACTTTTTTTATGATTTGATAATTCCAGTGATATTGCAGCTGAGCTGCCGAGTGCTTACTCAAACCCTTGTTCTTCCTTGTTTTTCTTGGACTTGTGAAGAGATTCCTCTAGGATCCACTAGTTCATGCATTGTGGGTTCTAGTATGGCTGTCCCACCTTGTGTGGATTAGCTCCCGTTGTGGTTCTACAGTCGTCCAGAGATCGAGTCGAAGTCTTCATGGTTTTGGTGCCTCTCTCCCCATCGCCTAGTCGCATCCAACCTTGGCCAGGTATAAAGCTAGTTACTCCGTTGTTCTTCAGCAAGTTGTCCTTTTATTTTCCCCTGCCTTGTTGCAAGTTATCTTGATCGTGACCTACTATCTTGAAGACCGGGCCAACTCCCGTACTAAAATAGTTCAGTGCCTATCACCAAGGCTCCTAAAAACTAGGGTGAGCACTAACAAACTTTGAGGCTGAGTAAAGCCTGTATGAAGAGGTGTGAAGTATGGGGCTAGCACTGGCGAAGCAAACTACTAGGACACCTGCTCTATAGGTGAAGGAAACTATGGTGCTGGCGGTCCCTGACTCTAAAGTCCACTAGGCTAGAAAGCTAGAGTCATAGAAGTGGTGACAGACTGACCGAGCTGGGGTGAAGGCTATGGTAGTGAAGCTCTAATAGCTATCACTACATGCTGCATAAACCCAAGTAGCTATTGCTGCATGAGAAGCTACTGTTGATGCATGGCCTACTGCTACTGCTATATTGCCTACAGCTGCTACTGGATCGCCTGCTGCTATCGCTAGAACTCATCCTACCAAGTCTAAAATTCTACAAATGTAGCAGCGGTCTCCTAAGCCTGGCAAGCCTAATCCTGTCTCATCCGCTCAAGTATAGCAAGTAGAGTGGGATCTGTCTATGGTGCAGGTGGAGCTAAACTAGAGCTACCAGCCTCATGATCATGTCGTTGTGGAGGCATCTGAGGGATAGGCTAGTAGTCATCATCTGAACTATCACTAGGGTCGCTCATGACCATCCCCTCCTGCTAAGTAGCTAACTACTCCTCCTCAGTAGCTACTATGCCCCTGATGGTCTCATCCTGTGGGGCTATAGTCTCTGTCACCTCTGGATGACGGCGTGGCTGGCAAGGAGTCCTCACTGTACTATGGCGGATCATCTGAGTCATGTTGTATGTAGGGAACTCTGTAGTAGCACCACTATACTCTGCCAGCATCTTAGGTGGCCTCACAGTAACTGCCCTATGGATCAAGAATGTAATCCAATGAGCATATGGCAGCTGCCTGCGACCCCTGAACCCCTCTGCAGTAGTATCCTCCATCTCTAATAGAAGGAGATCTCAAATATCAAACACAGTCTGCTGCATCAGAGAGTTCAGTAGCCATAGTTGTATGCAAGTGAAGCCCTTGCGATACCCCATCCTCAGAAGCAGTGTCCTCCTCATAATAGCATCAAGCACTCTAGCAGTAGGAGTGAGATCACTGGGTGTCCTGCTTGACCCCTCGCCGAAAAGCTCTGTGAAGCAATGGTGAACTAGATCTGTAGGGGGCACAAGATCGCCGTGAGGGCATCTAGGAGGCACTATCTGTCTATAGCAAACCTTGTGTAGCCGGATGGGTTGCTCCTGAACTCTAAGTATCTCTCTGACCCTAGAGCTCATCAACCTATAATCTCTACCTCTGAAAGTAAAGTGAATGAATCTATGCAGCGGGTCAATTCAAAGTGTAGCATAGAACTCACAGACCCAAGATAGAACATATAAGGCTGTCCATCCAAGTAAATCTATCAGCCCTGGCAGGTAAGATAGGAAAGGGCAAATATGCTCTCCAGCTGCTGCTACAATAGACTCAATGTTGCACACCCTCTAAGATCTAAATACTACCCAACTGTTAAGATATGCATTATAAAAATCTTTTTGTAGTAGTGTGTAGAAGCCCTTTGAAGCTCGGTCATCCCTCCTTAGTAGGAACCACTGCTCAAAGTCAACAAATCTGAGTTGTTACACCTATTTGGCCGTGGAGGCCCTCAAATCTAGATGAGTCACTAGAGGCGAACCCTATGGTCTAGGAGGTGGACGAGAACCCCTCTGTTGTGTCTCTAGCCTCTGTGTGACTAGAGCATGGGTACGACCAGAGTGGTGAAGCTATGGCTGAGGTGCCTGCTCTGTCTCCTCAGCCTGCTCTCCCTCCTAAGTTTGCTCTACTAGCTGTGGCTGCTGCTATGACTCCCCCTAAGACTAACTCTCATCAATATCCACATGCCGTCCTCCAACCATGATAGTCCTAGCTAGACCACCATGATGGCGCTCAACCTGCTCAAGTGTAGCCCTCATAGTTAGAGAAAGCCGATCTACAATAACAACACCACTCTAAGTATCTCCTCTCTCTACGTGCTCTGCGGCCTCTACAACAGTGGCTGCTCTTGATGTATCTGCATTAGAGTACTTGCGCTTCCTTGTTGCTAGCATCTTCATTGCCTTTCCTTTTGTATCTATAGGCAGGAGAGGCAGGGGCCTTGGATCCTCATCACTGGGACCTCCTTTGACATTCTTGACACGAGGCATTAGATGGATCTGAAAAGAATAACTACCGCTGACAAAGATCAACTGCCAACTATCACTTCTGAGGCTTGGCCTCGATCCATACTCATGAGCTTAGCCCCGAGTTGAATAACAACTGCCAATGAGACCTTAGAAACACCGACTCGCTGCACATTAGAATAGAATGGATTTATAAATAATTACAACATATCTAGAGATACAAAACCCTAAGAAGCAAGCAGTAGATACAAAATTGGAAATGAGAGCTTGCTACCTGATGAACCGGCGAACTGAAAAACAAGGAACGGATCAGGGAACCACCAGATCGGCACTATGAAGCTAGGGTTCCGGCGAAGTGCTACGATAACCGAGAAGATGTAGGGTAGTGGATTAGGGCACGACATGGAGCAATGTGGCACTGGTGCTTGGCTATGGTGAGGGCGGTGCTAGGGCACAAGCTCGATGGCATTAGGATAGAGGCTCAACAGCACTAGGGCAGAGGCATGGGCACTATGGCGGCGCTACGGTTGAGGCACGAACTAGAGGCAATGCGCTGGAGTGGCTGTGCGCGAACATGGTGACGAGGGTGTGAGAGCAGGGCGGTGCGGCGAGCTTGCTGCATGGCTAGGGCTTTGCGTGGCGTGGTGGCTAGGGAAAACAATGATGTTGGCACTGGTGCGGTTGAGGGATTAGGTCACGGCGCATATGGCAGTTATATGGTGGTTCCCCATGAGATAGAAAAGGAAATGGAGAAGAAGTCCTAAATCCACATGATTTCTACTAACCGAACGCTCTGGTGGCAATGGTCGGACGCTGCCACCTAGAGTTTGGTCGATTCCAGAGAGGTCCAAAACCCCTAGAATCACGACCGAACATGTCCGGTGAACCCCGATCGGACATAGCCAGAGTCCAATCCACACTGCCTTGATTGCCTTCGCCTGATCGGACGCTGAACCACCATCTGACTAGACGCTAAACAGCGAAGTCCGGTCACTCCATCGCAGCAGGTTCATCTCCTGTGAACTGACCAGATGCTAGACTTCAGAGTCTGGTGCAGCGTCCGGTCACTCTTTTTCCAGCAAATCTTTAAAGTCCTTCATGCTGCCTATTCCCAATCAAGTCCCAAAATGAATAAGACCTAAATAAACACCGATTGGGATTGATATGAGTGACCTCTCTCAAACCCTCATATTTTTCAAAATATTTTGCCTTAGGCTATAATTCTTTTTAAGAAAATGGGCAATAAGAGGGCAATTGAAGAAAAACAACAAAGCAACATTCATGCATATGCAATGCAATACTTGAAAGTAAATCTAGCTGCTTGTCAAGTTTGATCCAAGGTTAAGCATCTTCACACGCTTTACGACGGTTATCTTAACCATATTAGACAAGCCCTAAGTGCATTACCATAAAGTAAACATGTTGTATATTACAATGCAATGTAAAGGACAACACAAGCACAATTTTTAGTGAAGTTATTAAAATCAAGAACATTGAGCTCATTCCGCAATCGACAAAAAGTCGCCTCATCTAGTGGTTTAGTAAAGATATCCGCCAATTGATCCTCGGTCCTTACACCTTCAAATGAAATATCATTCTTTGCAACATGATCTCTAAGAAAGTGATGGTGGATATCTATGTGCTTGGTGCGAGAGTGTTGAACTAGATTATTTGCAAGTTTTACCGCACTTTCATTGTCGCACAAAAGAGGTACTTTTTCTAGAACTACACCATAGTCTAGCAAATTTTGTTTCATATAAAGTATTTGTGCACAACAAGCACCCGCGGCAATGTATTCCGCTTCGGCGGTGGATAAAGCTACACTATTTTGTTTCTTGGAGGACCAAGACATAAGTGATCTACCAAGTAAATGGCAACCTTCGGATGTGCTTTTTCTATCCACTATGCAACTGGCATAATCCAAATCAGAATAGCCAACTACTTCAAATATAGCTCCTTTGGGATACCAAAGGCCAATGCTTGGTGTGTGCTTAAGATACCTAAGGATTCTTTTAACGATAATCAAATGAGTTTCCTTAGGATTAGCTTAAAATCTAGCACACATACACACACTAAACATGATGTCGGGCCTAGATATGGTTAAATATAATAAGCTACCAATCATAGAGCGGTAGAGAGTTTGATCAACCGTGTTACCTCCCTCATCTAGGTCTAGATGTCCATTAGTTGGCATTGATGTCTTGATTGGCTTACATTCATCCATCTTGAATCTGTTGAGAAGATCATTTGTATATTTCTCTTGAGAGATGAAAATCCCTTCTCTCATTTGTTTGACTTGAAAACTCTCCAATCATTGACATCTCGAACTCCTTCGATATCAATTCACCAAACTCTTTGCAAGAATCTTCATTTGATGATCCAAAGATGATATCATCAACATACACTTAATAAATAAAGATATGTCCATCAAGCTTCTTGGTCAATAGTGTGGTGTCGACCTTCCCAATGGTGAAGTCCTTCTCAATGAGGAAATCCCGAAGGCGCTCATACCAAGCTCTTGAGGCTTGCTTAAGCCCATATAGCACCTTGGACAACCTATAAACATGATTAAGATATCTAGGGTCTTCAAACCCAAGAGGTTGATCAACATAGACTAGTTCATTAATAAATCCATTTAAGAATGCACTTTTCACATCCATTTGATATAGTTTTATTTCATGATGTGATGCATATGCAAGGAGAATACAGATGGCTTCTAGTCTTGCAACCGGTGCAAAGTTCTCTCCAAAATCCAAACCTTCAACTTGAGACAACCCCTTTGCAACTAGTCTTGCCTTGTTCCTCACAACAATGCCTTGATCATCTTGCTTGTTGTGGAACACCTACTTTGTTCCAATGACTCTTGCACCTTGTGGTCGCTCTTCAAGAGTCCACACTTCATTACGGGTGAAGTTGTTCAACTCTTCATGCATGGTGTTTATCCAATCTAGATCTTGAAGAGCTTCTTCTACCTTAGTAGGCTCAAAGCAAGAGACAAAAGAGTGAAGTTCAATAAATGAAGCAAGCTTTTGTGAGCGTGTCATTACTCCCTTTGATGGACTCCCTATGATGAGATCTTATGGATAAGCTTGAAGTAGAGGTGAATTTCTTCAATCAACCACTTGAGGGGGAGGTTTGGAGCATCAACATATTGTGCTTGTACCACCATTTGCTCATGGGAGACATGAGTGTCTTCATTTTCTACTCTCCCATCTTTTTCATCATCTTGTGGTACACTTGACGAAGAAGGTGGATTGATCACTTATGCATCATCTTCATCATCATTAGGCTTGATGTCTCCAACCAGAATATTCTTCATTGCCTCCCTCAATGGTTCATCACCTACATCATCAAGATTCTCAAGTGCTCCTTGGGAGTCGTTAGATTCATCAAATTCCCCATCATATGTTTCTTCAACCAAGCCGATGGCATGATTAAATACTCTATATGTTTTGGACTTTGATGAGTAACCAACAAAAAAACCAATATCACAATGTCTTTGGAACTTTCCTAGGTGTTGCCGCTTCTTGTAGATGTAGCATTTGCAACCAAACACCCTAAAGAAGGAGACGTCCGATTTCTTCCCATTGAGCAACTCATAAGGTGTCTTGCCAAGAAACTTTTGAAGGAATAGGTGGTTGGATGCATAGCAAGCAGTGTAGATAGCTTCCACCCATAGAGCTTTGGGAGTGTTATACTCATCATGCATTGTTCTTGTAGAGTGATCAATGTTCGGTTCTTTCTCTCAACTACACCATTTTGTTGAGGAGTATATGTTGCAGAGACCTCATGCTTGATCCCAACTTCATCACAATAGGCTTCTATGTTTGTGTTGTCAAATTCTTTACCATTGTCACTTCTAATCTTTTTGAGCTTCACTTTCAAACTCATTTTGTGCTCTCTTGGCAAACTTCTTGAAGCATGATGCAACTTTGGATTTGTCATGAAGGAAGAATACCCATGTATATCTTGAATAGTCATCAACAATCACAAGACAATAAAGATTTCCTTCTAAACTCTTGTATATTATTGGTCCAAATAAGTCTATGTGAAGGAGTTCTAGCACTCTTGTGGTTGACACAAAAGCTTTTGTTGGATGAGTATTTGCAACTTGCTTGCCGGCTTGACATGCACTACAAAACTTGTCCTTCTCAAACTTCACATCCTTCAACCCTCTCACCAAATCATTCTTCATTATCTTCTTGTGTGAGCTCATCCCAATATGAGCAAGTCTTCTATGTCATAGCCACCCAAGTGTTGTTTTGGTGAATAGATAAGTCTTCAAATTAGCATCTTCGGAGGTAAAGTCCACTAAATATAGGTTGTTGTATCTAAATCCTTTGAATATCACTTGACTATCATCCTTCTTAGATACAACAAGTTCCTTATCAGTAAATAAGCATTGGAAGCCAAGATCACACAATTGTCCAATGGATAGCAAGTTGAAGCTCAATGAAGCAACATAGAGCACATTTAAGATAGAATGATCATTTAAAATTGTCACTTTACCCAATCCTTTAACCTTGCCCTTTGAATTATCTCTAAATGTGATTCTTTCTTGTCCATCTACTTCTTCAGCTAGTGAGGTGAACATACGAGGATCACCGGTCATATGTTGTGTGCAACCACTATCAATAACCCATTGACTTTCACCGGTCTTGTAGTCCACCTATACACAAGAGATCAAGCTTTAGGAACCCAAACTTATTGAGGGCCCTTCACCTTCTCAACAAGTGACTTTGTTACCCAAATTTTCTTAGGCCTATTCTTGTTGGGAGGTCCTAAGAACATGACTTTCATTTTCCCACTAGAATCCTTTCTAAGCATGTAATGAGCATTGAAAACAAAAGGTCTAGCATGCTTGAGCAAGGGTTATGGTGGTGGAGTTTGGCACTCATGGGCAAAGTAGCTTCTTGTCCACACTCAAAATATCTCTTTGGCTTTGGCTTTGACTTATGTTATTGTTGAGCTTGAGCCTTCTTCTCTTGGTTTTCCAAGTACCCAATGCCACTTCTATCTATCTTCATGACGATGTTCATTAGTAGCTCACTTTGAAGTTGCTTGCCTCTTGTGAACTTGCTCAATCCAATTTTAAGATGCTCTTTCTCCAACTTAAGCTTCTTGTTCTCTTCCTTGAGAGCATCAATATTTTTCTCTTCCTTGAGCTTCTTGTTCTCTTCTTTGAGCTTCTCATTCTCAAGAATCAAATCACTATCATGATCAAGAGTTTTTAGCACAATAGTGTTGTGGCTTTTGAGATTTTCATTGTCATCCTTGAGCTTGACAAACTCATCATAATCTTCGATCTCAACCACTTGCTTGCCCTTGCTACTAGAACTTTGCTCAATGTTCTCAATGATCAAATCATCACTTGATGTAGCTATATCAATCTTAACAACATTGTTAGTAGTATCATGTGGGTCATTGGATAAATATTCTTGAGCAATGACAATATTATCATGATTAATCTTAAGAGTAGTATATTTTTCTTTTAGCATGTTGTGGCTGTAAGTGCAATCAAGCCCTATTGTGGGTTTTGGTATTGATGACCACCAAATTAGAGGACTAACGAGATTTATCAAGATGATAAGAAGGGAATCGAAAAATAAGGATGATGTACAGGTTGCAGGTGTCCTAATTACAAAAGGTGGCCAGACCTAGCTCAAAGGAAGTTTAAATTCTTTTATATTTTGAAATTGAGTTTAGGGAAAGTCGTACTATTAAGAGGGATTTTAGGACAGTTGGTCAATTGTTGAACCAGATGCTCAAATTCATAGATTTACATCCTCTCATCTAGTCAAAATAGCCAACCAAATTTCATATCATCTTACCTGTTTTGGCTAGGGCGACAGTGCCACCCTTAACTGACCGTTGGGCTTGAGGGGTATTTATACCCTTTAGGCCCGGTCCACAACGGTCATCTTCTTCACTGAGTCATTCTGCTCAAAACAAGACAAAACCAAAGCTTACTTCTCTCCTCCATTGTTGCTCCAACATCCCTTAAGCAAATCCTTGATTCCAACCATCAAAACTTGAGAGAAAAGGCAGCAAAACTCAATTGGAGAGCAGATCCACTGATTCCCAAAGTCTAAGAATATTTGGTTCATATTTGGCCAGTGATTCTAGGGTTTGTTACTCTTAGAGCTTGCTCCTAGCTGGCTAGGCATCACCCTTGCGCTTGCTAACTCGTGTGGCAGCCTTGGGAGGTTTGTAACCTCATTCAAAAGCTAAGAAATCACCTCTCACCTCAAGAGTTCGCTCTCTTGATTTGAGAACGAGGGTAAGGCAAGCCTTTGTGGCAAGCCCAAGCCTTTTGTGGCTTCCTCAACAACATGGACTTAGACAAACCTTTGTGGTGAGCGGAACCATGAGATAAATCTTGTGTCTCGCATGCTTCATCTTGTTTACTTGCTGGTTTAGCTCATTGCTAGCTATTATTAGGGTTTGGTTGCTCGATCCACGCTTGTGTGAAGTTTCTGTGGTATTTAGTCTTTGAACTGGATCTTGCCTTTCTATTGCAGGATTAAACAACTAGTGGGGTCAAGTTCATCTCTATAAAATCTCAGCTGTGTTAGATTTATTTTCATAGAGCGGCAGTGCCGCCCTAAAAGGCTGATAGTGCCGCCCTCTGTTCTAATAGAGTTTTGAGTTGAATTTTTACAGGCCTATTCACCCCCCTCTAGGCCTCCTTTATCTTCCTATAGGCCCTACAGTGGCTAGTGATGAGCTCATTGTGGATCCTTTCAACTTTATCATGTTTATCTTTAAGCTCTTTCTTAGAAGATTTGAGCTCCTTGAGTTTGGATGTTATAGCATCATTTGCTTCTCTAAGCTCAACACTAGCCTTTTCTGCTATATCACATTTAGCTAAAAGAGAATTATTCTTAGCTTCTAGCTTATCATTCTTAGCTCTAGTCTTTCTAATGATCTTAGTATATTGATTTAGCAATTTGACAAGATCATCATAAGAAGGTGATTCATATTTATCATCATCACTATCACTATTATCATTGCTAGCATTTTCATCATCACTACTATTATCATCATTTGGTACCTTGCGTTCACCTTTGGCCATAAGGCATAGGTGTGTAGACGATGATGGAGTTGGTGTCGGGGAAGATGATGAAGAGTCAATCATAATGGTGGCCACTTTCTCATTATTACTATCATCATCGGATTAGCAACTAGATGAATCAATGTCTGTGAGCCAATCACCGACGATGTATGCCTTCCCATTCTTCTTCTTCTTGTGGAAGTTCTTCTTCTTGCCATCTTTCTTCTTGTATGGCTTATTCTTCTTCTTCTCATCTTCATCTTCATTGCTAGAATCATCTTTCTTGCCCTTGTACTTGTTCTTGAACTTGTCTTTCTTAGGCTTGGTGCATTGGTGTGCTAGATGACCAAGTTCTCCATAATTGTAACAATCCATCTCTGAGATTGGCTTCCTTCTAAAGCTAGTGAAGAACTTCTTTTTATTGTCATCAAACTTGATGCCACTCTTGTTAAGCTTCTTTAGCATCTTGGCGGTTCTTCTCACCATGAGAGCAAGACTTGCATCATCAATTTCATCATCACTTGAGCTCTCATACTCAAGCCTTGCTTTGCCCTTCTCTTGGCTAGCTTTGAATGCTAAGTCTTTTTCTTTCTTCTTAGTAGAGGATGAGCCATCTTATGGCGTGATGTGCATGTATATCTTATGAGCATTGATCTTTCCTAAGATTTGTGTTGGTGTAGCGGTGGAAAGATCACTTTGATGAAGCACGGTCATAATATGCCCATATTTTTCAATAGGGAGGACACTCAAGATTTTTCTTACAACATTGGATGGTTGCATTTGAGTGAGCTCAAGCCCATTGACTTCTTCTACAAGAACATTCAAACATGAGTACATCTCATTAGCATATTCTTTAGGAAGCATCTCAAAAGAGTTAAGCTTTTTCATGATGAGATGATAGCGTTCATCACGCTCACTCTTTGTTCCCTCTTGGAGCGCACAAACATCCGACCATAGTGCATGGGCATCCTTGTGGTTCCTCATCTAGTAAAACATATCTTTGCAAAGGCCTCTAAAGATGGTGTTTTGAGCCTTTACATTCTATTTCTCATAATTCACCTCATCACCTTGTAGGTGTGTAGCGTCCCGAGGTTTTGGGAAGCCTTGTGAGGCGGCTCTAAGTATTCCAACATCTAGAGCTTCTAAGTACGCCTCCATGTGGATTTTCTAATAAGGAAAATCATCCCCCTCAAAGATAGGAGGAGGTCTATCCCCGTGAGACATCTTTCTCTAGGCGGTTAAGCCTAAAAATATGAGCATGAGGCTCTGATACCAATTGAAAGGATCAATATGCCCAAGTGGGGGGTGAATTGGGCTAATTCTAAAATTCTTTGCAATAATTAAACCCTATGGTTAGCCCGATTAACCCCCTGTACCTAGAAAGTATTTCTATTGATCTACCACACAAAAGTTTAGCAAACTATGTTTCAATCCTACTCTAGCATGGTAATTCTATAAATGTAAAAGACAAGAATTGAATTGCTCAAAGTAAATGCTCAAAGCAAAGAGAGGAGGAACGCGGTGATATTTTGTTGAGGTATCACAGAGTCACCACTCCCCACTAGTCCTCGTTGGAGCACCCGTGCAAGTGTATAGCTCCCCTTGATCCACGCAAGGATCAAGTGCTATCTATGGGTTGATTCTTTGACACTCCATCGTGGTGAATCACCCACAACTGCTCACAACTCAAGTTGAGTCATCCACAAGCTCCGCAGGATGATCACCAAACTCCCAATCACCACTAAGTCATCTAGGTGATAGCGATCACCAAGAGTAACAAGCACAAACTCTCACTTAACCACGACAAGCCTAATGAGAAGGGTGGATGTACACTTTGCTACTCTTGCCTTCACTAATGAGGGCTCTCTTTGGGATTCTCAAATCTCAATCACCTCACTAGGACCTTGCTCTTTTTGGCACTCTTAAGGGTGTTTCTTAGCTGTTGGAATAAGCAAAAGTACCCCCCCACATGAATGGAGGAAGTATTTATACACACGGCTAAAAAACAAACCGTTATGCGCCTTTGCGGGGTGACCGAACGCTCCGGTCATGTTGACCGGACGCTCCAGTCAGTTCTCCCCAAACTCTAGTGTTTAAGTTATGACCAGACGTTGGGCAGCATCCGGTCATGATTTTCCCTCTCTAGAACCTTACTGGAGTCGACCGGATGCTGGGACTCAGCATTCGGTCACTCACCTCTCAGCGTCCGATCGCACCAGACGAAATCACCTTGATCAAATGAACTAACCGAATTCTGCACCAGCGTCCGGTCAATCCAGAACCAGCGTCCGGTCAGTATTCGACCCTCCATTCACTTCTAACTCTCGATCATACGTGAATGAAGTTTGCTCCAATGGATCTAAGGGCTCTTTAGGAGCTACCTAGTGCTAGATTTAGCAAGTGTGCACCACACCTAACTCACTAAACTCACTTAGGTCAAGCTACCCGTCCATATCCCCCTTAATAGTATGGCTAAAGGAAAAACAAAGTCCTAAACTACTCTAAGTGTCTCCTCAATACCAAACGGCACTTAGAACTAGTCCATCCTTTGAAAATCGAAACAATTTCCATCGTAGGGGCATGACCACCATGATAGCTCAATCGATCTCTATTACCATGACCTAACTTAATTATCTCTATAAAACACATGTTAGTCACAGTAATCACATATTATCATTAATCACCGAAACCCAACTAGGTGCCTAGATGCTTTCAGCGTCTTTCAGCTACTCCATTCTGCTGAGGTTTGCGTGGTGTACAATACTAGGCTACTATGCCATTCTCCTATAAGAACCTTGCAAAAGGTCAAGAAACTTGGCCATATGGGGTATGCCGACTGTAGTACTCCCCCCCATGGTCGGACCTGACTATCTTAATCTTTAAATTGTGTTGGTTTTCAACTTATTCCTTAAATATCTTAAATTTATCCAATGCTTCTATTCTTTCTTTGATTGGATAAATGTAGCCATAATAGGAGTAATCATCTGTGAATGTTATGAACAAATCGTAACCATCCACACTCTTTATAGGAAACAGACCATAGAAGTCTGTGTGAATAATCTTTAAAATTCCTGTGCTTCTTTTGGCATCTTTCTTATTTTTCTTTACATACTTTCCTTTTATGTATTCTTTGTATTGTTCTAAATCTAAGAACTCTAATGGAGGAAGAATATCATTCTTAACTAGTCTTTCTATTCTCCCCCTCGAAATATGGCCTAAATGACAGTGCCATAATTTCGACAACGCATCATGAGCTCTCTTTCGTTTTCTGTTTACATCTACAGACAAGGATACATTCTCATTATCGCACACAACATTCCCATCATCGCATACACCATTCACATCATCATGTAGTGATAACAAATAAAGCTCATTTTGTAAGATAGCAAGACCAACACATGCAATATTAAATGCTATCTTACATTTGCCATTTCCAAAATGGCAATCATATCCATCATTTTCCAAGCATGAAACACTAATCAAGTTTCTCTGTAAAGAGGGAACATAAAGTACATCTCTAAGTAAAAGTGTGAAACCACCAACAAGCTCTAGAGAAAGATCGCCAATGGCTTCGACATCTGCTTGGACTCCATTTGCAACTTTAACATGTCTTTCTCTTCTTTGTGTAGTCCTCGTCGAATGGAATCCCTGTAAAGAATTAGCAACATAGATAGTTGCACTTGAGTCACTCCACTAAGTAGATTTTGAATATTGTACATACAGGGATTCATTTATGAACGTAATAATGTTCTCACATTTCTTTGCCATGATCATATTTAAGTAACCAGGATAATCTTTCTTATAATGTCCCGTCTTCATGCAATAGAGACAATAGTCTTTCTCTACTATGAACTTGTTCTGCTAAGGCTGATGCAGCATGGGACCCTTTCCCTTTGACTTTGAGGAGGAGTTAGTATTATTATTCTTTTTCTTGTTGTCTTTCATATAATTGATAGTGCCACCATTGGCAGCTTTCATTCTCTCCTCCTTTTACACACACATAGCCATGAGCCTCTCTAAGTCCCACTTCTCGGGCTATATGTTGTAGTTGACAACAAAGGTATCAAATTCCTTTGGCAAGGAAGCAAAAATTAGATGGATAAGGAACTCTTCCTTAAGAGCCAGATCCATTGGTTTTAGCTTGGATGTTAAATTGCTCATCCTTAGTATGTCTCTCTTATGCCACAATTTCTAGAGTACCTCTCTATCACCAGTTGCTTTATCAGCTGGGTAGCATGTCTTTGAAGAGCTAGTGAACTGACACTTTATTCTATCGAGGTACTCGGTGACCGTGTCACACTCTAGGATTGAGCCCACAATTGCAGGCTCAATCGTGTTCTTTATCACAGCCAAACATTTCTTGTTGGCAGTGACCCACTTCCTATGCTTTAAGGTGATAGAACATCTTTTGGGATTCAAAATCCCTCTCTTTAGTTGCCCAAGTGGCATTAGCTTTGTTTGTCTCCCTCACCGGTGCCACAGGCTTAATGGGACACGGTGAGGTGACTATCCAGTCCACCTTAGCCAAAATAAAGGCCAGGTCAATCTTTTTCTTTCACTCCATGTAGTTGTCACCTTTGAGAGTGGAGATCTCTTTGATACAACCCATCAATTTGTATCCGCCTAAAAACATAATTCATATAGAGTGAGAACATAAACACAATAATAACAATTGCATGCTTTAGTTCTAGAAACTTTATAGTACTGTACTTTTCTCTGAACAAAATTATCGTTGGATTAAAATTGTGTAGAGTTGGACATCAAAATTCATTTGAAATTCATCAAATATGTATCAAAAAGTTTCTGGAAAAAATAAAACAAAAGAACTGTTTCACTGTGTTTGTGGCCATTTCAGCCCAAAACAGCAAAAACGGCCCACAACCCACGGCCGCTCGTGCGCTCCCTGTGCCCAGGCCACAACCTAGGCCTGGGCTGAAAAACTAGCCCAACGCTCACGCCCGCCTAGGCCGTAAGTCGGCCCGATCAACCAACGCCGTTCGTTCTGATCCGACAGCTGCGCGTTGAGTTCATTCAATCAAAACGGCAATGCGGCGCCCTCCCCTAAAACCCAAACTCAGTCTCACTCCCTCCCTTTCCTCTCTGACCACCACGACAGAGAGCAGAGAGCGTAGGCAATAGCCATGGCGACTGGAGGAAGTGGCGACACCACTGCGCGCCCCTTCGCTGGTGCGTGTGTCCACCCAAGGGTGAGCGCACCACCATCGAAGGGCTGCGCAGTGGTGCCCTTGACACCTAAGCCTAAGGCGGAGCCACATGGTGCCATGACCTACCCGATCGATGCCTCTGGTTCTTCCCGCACGCCAGCCATGGAGATGACAGGTGGCGAAGACGGGATGGCCGGGCCCTAGGTAGGAAACCCCTTCTCTACCATCCCCTTTCTCTTTCTAGGGTTTGTTCGATTTGGGGATTAGGGTTTGGTTAGGGTTAGGGTTTCACTATTGTTCTTCCCCATGACTGATTCGTGGGTTAGGTTTCGGCTTTGAGATCTGAGACCCTTTCTTTTCTCTGTTCTTCACCCGATTAGGGTTAGGGTTCAGTGACCCTCTTCTTTTCTCATATTCGAATGGATCTACTTTGTTTCTTATCATTCACCCATTCTAGATCTAAAAGCCCTAGAAGACCTAACTCTGGTACCATTGTTGAAAACTATTCGAATCACATGGTCATAGATCTAGCCGGGTACATCTTGTAAATGGATAGCATGTCCTAGTACCTAAACTAGATAGAGATTAGAGGGAGTAGTGCTAGGTTACCGACCATCGTATGCCTTCGATCTAGAGGCGTCTGCCATGGGCGTTGCATCGGTGTCTGCGCGAGGGCAGCGACGATCGATGAAGATAGTGTCGGTGATGGGCGGTGGCGACCGGTGGTGAAGACTGGTGGTGGCACAGTGCAGTGGTGGTGGTGACACAGTCCGGTGGTAGCACGACTAGTGGCTTCCCGTCACTAGCTGTGCGCCCTCTAGATTGGATTAGGGATTTTGGTGGGGAGCTCGGCTCAAGCGAACCTCATACTCAGAGCCACCGGCCCCCACCTCTATTTATTGCGTAGTATGATAGAGGCCCTCCAGCCATAGTGGGTTGGGCGCCCCCGATCAGAGCGTGAATCAAAGGCCCAACTGGGCCATTGAGCCTGGTTTGGGATTAGAGATCAATCTAACAAGAATGACCTCAATTCATCTTACACAATAATGCACATGGTTAGTACATATTCAAGGAATATAACAATGTTAGATATGTGTCAAATATATGTATAGCTTGGTTATGCTAATAGAGTTGTACAGTAGACGCAGCCATAGCCGCACCTAGCCCAAGTAGCGCAGCCAAGCTGCCTAATTCACAATTTGCAGTGTAGCCGCGGCATCCGACTTGTGGGATGTAAAAGCTAAGGCAAAAATTGATCCCTTTTAGATTAGCTAATATAGTTAACATGGATCTTGATTTATTGGTTAAACTACATGTCATATTATGGTGCTGGATTTTGATTTATCGGTTAAATTATCATGTCATATTATGGTGCAGACAGATTTGAACCTAGAATCACTATTTAAATTTAAATGATATATATCGAAAAAATGCTTTTGGCTTGGCCTATTAGGTGCTGCCACATCACAAGAGGTTGGGCTTTCGAGTAGATCGGCCACCCCAAAAAAAACCTTGTGATGGAAATGTTTTGGGCTAGACAAAGTTTAGTTTTGGGAGCCAAATTGGTTTGGCAAGGCCCATGTTTGGACTGGCATCCTTCGACATTCAGCCTACATCCAATAGTCCATCGACCGGCCTTTATCTGGGCTGCAAACAAGCAAAAGCATTGGCGCTCGTTGACTTGTGCCTGATCTACATCTGGCCCACGCAACCTGACCCAGCCACAGCCACCCATCCTCCGCCGCAGCTCCCGCAGCGCACCCTGGCGGAGTCCTGCAGGTCTGCAACACGTGGCGCATTGTCATCGATGCCTGGGGGCTGCTGCTCCCCTCACCTCCTACCGCACACCGTGCGTGGCATCCTCGCCAACTTCATCGACTACCGGTGGGCGGTGGCCGTGCTTCTTTGCCTGCGGTCCGCCCCTTGTCGAAGCGACCTGAAACCGATGGTTAAACTTGAATTCTTGCCTGAGTACAGCACAAGTTTTGTGCCCATCGTCGATCACTGCAATGGCCTCCTGCTTTATGGAGGCAACACAAAGTATTTTTGAAGTATTAAAAAAATACTCTTTCTGTTCTTTTAAGTTTATCTCGAACTACTTTTTAGCCACAGAACAATGTTTTTCTCTCTTAATATTTCAGCATAAACATCAGCATAAGCCAAATTTCATCATCAACAAACATGATGACTATAGTTTTACAGAATACTTTGGTTTTTAAAAGTTAACGGGTGTTTGGATGCAACAAATCTTAGTCTTTAAAACCATGGTTTTGTCAAAACTATAGTCTTTTTGGAGTTTTAGAAACTCTACTCATGACCTCTTTTTTCTAAACTATAGTTTTGTGTCTCTATGGCTTATAAAACCACAGTTTTGTGATACTACAATTTTCGAAAATTGTGTCATCCAAACAAGCCCTTACCGTTGTCAACCCGGTGACACGACAATGCATGGAGTGCCTACCCCCTCGCAGACCCATGGAGTTATTGGACTATGGCCCTATTTGCTTCGCTAAAAAGTTAGGCTAAAAATATTGTTCACTAATTTATTGTGAGAGAAAAATATTGTTCAAGCGAACATAGCTTATGTCACGTACCTTCGGTTTGACCCTTCCATTTTGCCTTACTACGAGGTGTTTCGGATCCCTCATGTGCCTGAGAATCCGAGAGACGCACCGGCAACATTCGACTTGAACTAGCTCCTAACTTCATTGAGTGATATGGAACTATGCAAGATGAACCTAGTTGTTCTGCGGAGAACCAACAAAGTTCATACTGGTATCAGACGACCCTGACCTATATCGCTTGATGGAGTGGCCATTTTCGCCGTGCACACTACGGCCTTATTTGGATACGTATGTATTCATCTCAATTTTCATGTGGTGGGTTAAAGTGAAATTAAACTAAATTCTATTCCATTTCACTCTAATACATGTGGATTGAGATGAATACACATGCATCAAATAAGCTACATGTGTTCCCATGATCTCATCAAGTACAAGGCAGTGGGAGTCAAGGTCGTTTATTTGAGAAGGCAACGTTGTGGGAACGGTCAAGGTCGAGGATGGGTGATTGGATTCAATCGTACCAATCTTTTCAGGCCCGCGCTGGCGCAATGGAGTACACTAGCGGGGAACACTTTTTTTACATTGATGCGGTGCTTTCGTGATGAGGTATGCTTTAATTAGCTTTGCAATGTTCTTACCTAATGGTGTGTTCGCTTGAACTCATCAGCCGGCTTATCAGCTAGAATCTACAGTATTTTTCTCTCACAACAAAATAGCTTCAGTTGGCTTATCAATCGGCTTTAATACCAGCCGAACATACTTTAACAACACTTCTGTTCAATCATCAAACAACCCCTATATTTTGTATTTTATCGAACTTCTTTGAATAAACACACATCGTACCCCACTATAAACACCTTCCAAATACTAGACTACTGAATTTCGAGATTCATGAGTCACCACATGTGCCTCGCTATTGATAGATACGATCACCTAAGGCTGGAAGAATAACACTATTAAATCATCAAATACTAAAGTAAATACAAAAAAAATAGGAGCTATTGCATTGATGACTAATTGAGTGTAGTTTTGTTTCAATTTTCTCTATAATATTCAATGTTATTTTATCAGTTTTCTTTTGTATTGTAGAACAAACATTTATTTGGTTATTAGACACTCTCTCACCCCAAAAAGAATATCATCCCAAAAAGAATATCATCCTAGGTTTAGACTAAGTTAAACTATTTTGAGCATGACTATGTATCGTATTAACATTTGTATCGACTCCCATTGAGCGATCAAGAACTCGATCCCCTTCTAAGGAGCCCATGTGTCGGGTACCATAAAATGGGGTACCCCGAGCGTATACCAAAAGAATCACTTAGACCCCATCGAAAACAAAGCCAAAAGGCAAGCCATAGGTTAAACCCCGGCCTCGTCCGAGGCCGCCGGCTCTTCATCTCGCTCGAGGCCTCGCACGAGCCGGCCTTGGCAGACCGTCAAATCTTCACCTTGCGTGACGCCTTGAATGGGGGGCCTCGGCAGGGAACCAATGCTCCGTCTCGTCTGAGGCCCCGCGCATGAAGTCTCGGAATAGATGGCGATTCTCCGTATCGCTCGAGGCCGGCTCGGCAATGACCCGTCGCTCCTGCCTCGACCAGTCTTCCCGACAGCGCGCCGCGTCCCATTAATGCATCAACCACTCCCACAATCTTAGCCGGATGATGGCTCAACACCGCGGAGTGGTCGACGGGACAAGAAGTCACATCGACGCCATACCGACCAGGACAGGGCGCGACCAGGATTACCGGCCACTGTGTTTTGGTACTGCGCCCACGATCAAGCGCCTGCACTAGGCTGTGCCACCTAACCCCTGTCCCAGAGACAACGCGGCATGGGGAGTTAGGTCTGGGTCACCTTAGCCTCAGAATCAGCATACAAGGCCAACTGCTCCTTTCGAGCCTCGACAATCTACTGTAGGGTCTCGGCAACCACGGGATTCACGTTTGCCAAGCCTCCCACGATGGCTCGACCTCAACACCAATTAAGCCTCAGCCTCTCGCGTTATCAGCATGCAGTGACCAACATGCTGACTGCCGCGCCTGCTTCGAGATAACACTAGAGCTCCCATGACACACAGGATCGGATGTGACTGTCGCGTCGCCCTAGTACTTCAAGGACAGACCACTCCATTGGCCACGCCGCCATAGGAACAGGCTATAGGGCTCGGACATGCCGCCTCCATCCACACAATGCCATGTAGCTAGCGAATGTATTACCCTCGTCCCCCCTTCAACTATAAAAGGGAGGGACCAGGGCTATTTCGAGGAAGGAGATGGACGATTAGGCCTATGCCCACGCAGCGAACTCACGCATGAACACATAGATGAATGCTCAAGCTCCCCCGCTGTCTGAGATCAACATCTCAAGCAATCCATGCCACCCCACATAGAGACCTAGGGCTAGTCCCCTCTCTTGCCCTGCTTATAACCCCCTACTACGAGCACTTCGGTGTAAGGAATACAAGATCGACCTCTCAAACTGGACGTAGGGTGTTCATTACCCGAACCAGTATAAACCTTATGTCTCTTTGCATCACCATCTGGGACTGGGAACATGCAGTAAAATTTACTAGTTGGTTGAGGGCCGGCCGGTCCAAACAACTGATAGTTGGCGCGCCAGGTAGGGGCCTCTGCGTGTCAGCTCCGTCATCTCAACAAGTTCTAGATGGCAGACCCCGTATGACCACTATGTCTCAGCATGGTGATCTGGTTCAGGAGCCTAGAGTTCATGTCTCTAGGGTCTAAGTACGACATGGTGCTCCTCACATCCTGAGCCCCACCGGCCGACGACGACGCCACGCACCGGTAGCCTAGGCGCAGGCGATGCCCGGGCGGTCACTCTCGTCGCGCTCGCCAAGCGTGACACGGACAGGACCACCACAACACTGCGCAAGCTCAGGGTGGTGTGCCACGCCCCACTGGTATCCTGCGCCTAGCTGTTGGCATAGGATCCCTGGTCGGGGACCTGTCTAGCCTAAGCTTGGACAAGAGAAAAACGCTGGCGGCGTGCGGCGACGCCCCAACATCAAGGTCCGCTCCACCACGTCCTAAGGAGCTAACTCTGGCAGAGTAGAGCCCGACAATGGCACCATCCCCATACCCCTTCGGGTTGAGAAATGCCGCCACCTCCTACGCTTATGCCTACGCTTCCGCTCACGCGGATCACCCAGGACGTCGCCAGCGCTTCGCCCTTGACTTCGACACTACCACATCGACCCACACCCACGCTGACTCCTTGGAGGAGGATGAGGCATGGGCCGGAGTGGATTTCTCTAAACTCCATGACCCTGAAACCATGCGCCGCTTCTTGGCCGCAAGCGACTACTGCTTCGGCTACTCCGACTCTGACGACAAGAGTGCTTACAACCCCACTCGCGAGTGCTTCCACATCAGACTTGAGATGCTGAGGATGGGCGAGGAGGATGAGGGGGCAGGTAGTCGATCCCCGCTTTGCCCGGGTGTAGGCGCCGCCACACCTCCATGCGTTGTCCTGCCGGCAGCTGTAACACCTCGGGTGTTTAAATACTAAAACAGGACATGTCATCATATGCATTGCAAAGCATTTGGTCATATGGAAAACTTTGATATGCATTCACTAAAACAAGTTTACATTTATGTTATGAGTGTTGCCTTGTATGGTTTGAATTGAGTTAAAAAATTGGTTTGGATTTTGAATTTTCAAGAAAACCTTAATTTTTCAGTATTTAAAGCCTACCCTGAAAAACTCATTTCAAAATCTAAGCATATTTTGGGGTTGAGCCTAAAAGCAAAAGTGTAGAGCTTGTCAAGTTATACAAAGTTTGTTTTTGGAGTTTTCAAAGTTGTTTAGAAAAATTTGAAGTAATTTGAAAAGGCGAGATTCTTTAAATGTTCCCTTTTTGAATTCAAATCTGCATTTCAAAATGTAGACCGAATTTGGGTATGGTTATAAAAGCAAAGTTGTAGAACTTTAAATTTGGAACAACTTTTATTTTTGGAGATTTTTGAGTTGTTACATAAATTTGGGAGTAATTTGGATTTTTAAATCGAATAGCAGTTTGGTAATTCTGATGAACAGTAACCGCGGAAGCCAACTCGCCGTCTACGATCTTCCTTCTGCTTCCAGACGTGACTGTGGCCACCCTTGGCTTTGCGCTGGCATGGGAAAGACCCCTGCGTGGCTTCTCTTTGCTTCCTGGCCGTCCTATAAAGCCTGTGCAGTCGTCGTTCTTCGTTTTCCCTTCTCCTATGTTTTCTCCCGTCGCCATCACCGCTGCTCTGTGGAGCTTTCACCATCAATTCAGCGCTGTTGCCGTCCCAGCAAAGCCTGTCCTAGCTTCGCCTGATCCTTGCGCACCCAACCAGCCAGTTTTGGTCACTTGATTTCGCCAGGAACCCCCGTTCGTTGCTCTTCTTCCTCGCGGCCGGCAGCACCACCGTCGTGAGCGTGTTGCCGTGGCCAGAGCTCTCCGTTTTGTCCACTGCAGTCACCGGAGCACCGCCACCGTCGACGTTTTGCTCCGCCATGGTTGCTCGGATCGTCGACCTGCTTCACCGTTGCTTCTCCAGCCCTGTTCTTTGCTCCATCGAGTTTAGGTGAACGAAGGTGAACACGTAGCAGTTAATCAAGTTGTGGAGGAGGTTGATCCATCTATTGAGGTCGGATCAAATACTTGTGGTGCGACTCCTGAACCGGACTTTTCCATCAATGAAGGCAAGCCCCGGATGCATACAACCCTACCTTGTGTTTTACAAATTAATTTCGCTTTTGCTTTCTGTTACTGCATTAAGTGATTAGGAGTTAAGTAAGAGCCTAATTGGTGCATTACCCACCTTGTTATTCCATATTTACCATATTACCAGTTTTAAATTCGTATATGCCTAGTCTTGCTTAGCTATGCGTAGAACGATGAAGTCAGGTGATTACCTGACACCTGCGAACTTTAAACGGGATTTGATTAACTTATGTTATCATGTGACATGGGAAGGTGGAGTAATAAATCTAGACCGGGTGGACTCGGTGTGTGTGAGCCACAAGACATGGAGGTCTTGTGAGCGGGTTCTTTCTGCCTGTGTCGATTAAGGCCCATACCGTTGTTGAACTGTGTGCGGTGAGACTTTATAGTACTAACCACATACTCCAGTAAGCCTTAACCTGGCTATTTTATTACGAGAATGGCTACTCGCGCACTGGGAGTGGAGAGATGGCGGGAATAGCGTGTACCCATGTGGCAATGGGCTGGATTGGTGGAGTACTGTATTCTCGGGTGGCACGGACCCGTTCTTGCTTTAGAGGATCTGAGAGTGGGTTGATATATGTAGGTCGGGGACCTGCATATGTCATGTGGTCTGGAATCCCCAGCTGGGTTTTTAATCGGTTCGAATCGTCGTTGCTCCTCGGTTATGGAGACTCACTTCTCTGTTCATCATCGTAGTACTAATAACTGGAACTCGAATAAGGCTTATGAAGGTGTTGGATATGAAGTTTCATGATCTCAACATGGATCGTGTCAGCTTTGTATATGATTTTATGAAGTTTTCTATATAAAGAATCTTATTAAAGAGCTTTTACGCAAAAGAACTTTGATTATTGTTAAAGCTATACCTTGAATCCCTGAGCCTGCATTCCTGAGTCTTCTCAATTTTGTTTCGGTTAAGTCTTGTTGAGTACTTTTGTACTCAAGGTTCGTTGACCCCTTGTTGTAGGTGAGCCTCATGAGTAGATCTGTTTTGGATCGTGCTGCATGACTATCGTTCGTTCTGACGATGAGAAGTAAATGTGTGATCCTTGGGCAGGATATTTATTTTGTGTGTTATGTATATGTTAATTATGCCACTCCACTACTACTAAGGTTTGTAATAATTATCAAACTTAGTTTATAAGGTTTGAAACAACTGGTTTGTAAACTATGTTATCGTAAGACTTCCGCTATTTTTACTCTGGTATTGATATTTGAATAAATGTTGTAATACTACAATGACTCTGTAACGTGATCCTGCTCGGAAATTGTGGATGATTCAGGGTTCCCCGAGGACACCCAGCAGTCCTTTTAAGTTAATGGAAACATATGCATAAAATATCAAAGGTCGTCGGACAGTGACAGGTGCATGTGGGCTCTATAACTTAGGAGGTTCTGCCACAGCAGCGTAGAACGAGAACCTCGCCCCCACATGACCTCAATGCCCGGACATGGAACAGCTCCATGAGCTCCAGGCCAAGGTCAAGCAAGACTGACTCCTCCTGCAGCAGCTTTGAGATACTCTCGAGCAGGAGCATCGAGGTCGCGGCGAGGGCGGAGGAGCCCGATAGAGGGCCCGCGACGTGCACCACCGCATCAATGAGGACGAAGGGAGTGAGCAACCCTCAATCTTCAATCACGCTAGCCATAACATCATGGCTGTGGTGATGCTAGTCCGCATGATGCTCGAGCCCTCCACCACAGAGGGGCGATCGGTCCACGGTGAGCTCCGGGATCTCCTCAAGACCGCCGTAGTGCAGCAAGCCGAGAGTTCCGCCTCTCGATGGCGTGGGGGCACCTCGGACCTTCCCATGGCACCACCTCAACAGAATAGGGAGGCCTTAGTACATCCCTAGCCTGCTTGGGCACTGATAGCCCCCTAGGTCCCCTTGCTGCTTGACCGCCTTGGCAACCAACGTGAGGCGTAGGGAGACCATGAGGTGGTCAGCAGGCGACGATGCCACGACAATGAGCGGCCTGCTTGGGGCTACCATCCGCACCAAGGTGGCCGTTATGACAGTGAGGAGGATCACAGTCCTTCTCCTGAACCACCTGGCCCTCGAGTCTTTAGCAGAGCCATCCGCGCCGCTCATTTCCTGGCCCGGTTTCGGCAACCAGCCAACCACACGAAGTATAGCGGCGAGACCAATCCTGAACTTTGGCTTGCCGATTACCACCTGGCTTGTTAGCTAGGTGGTGTAGATGATGACCTTCTCATCATCTGCAACCTCCCCTTGCTCTTGTCAGACTCAACACAAGCCTGGCTCAAGCACCTTCCTCCCTCACAGATCCATGACTGGCACGACTTGGTTAGGATCTTCGTCGGGAATTTTTAGGGCACATACGTGCGCCCTGGAAACTCCTAGGACCTTAAGAGCTGTCACCAGAAACCAAACGAGTCTCTTTGAGACTTCATCCGGCACTTCTCTAAACAGTGCACCGAGTTGCCCAGCGACGGCGACTCAAATATTGTCCAGGCTTTCCTCTCCGACACCACCTGCTGAGACTTGGTCCGAGAGTTAGGCCGGAATGTGCCGCGCTCGGCTACCGCGCTCCTCGACATCATCACCAACTTTGCCTCGGGCGAAGAGGCAGTTGGAGCCATCTTCCCCAACAATGATGCCAAGGGGAAGCGGAGGGACGAGGCCACCGAGGCCTCGGCTCCCTGCCTCCCCGAGAAAAAGAAAAAGGGTCACCAGGGGAAGCAGGAGATCCTCGAGACTGATCTAGTCATGGCCGTGGAGCGTAAGAATCCCCGAGGCCCTAGGGGCCCTAAGCTCTTCGACAACATGCTGAAGAAGCCCTGCCCTTATCACTAGGGCCTGGTGAGGCACACCCTCGAGGATTGCACCATGCTCCAGCGTTATTACGCCAAGCTCGGGCTCCCTAACGACGATGCCAACAAGAAGGGCGCCGGCGACCGGGACGACGACAAGGATGAAGGGTTCCCCAAGGTGCACAACGCCTTCATGATCTTTGGCAGACCCTCGACATGCCCTACGGCGCACCAACAAAAGAGGGAACACCGAGAGGTCTTCTCGGTTAAGGTGGCCACTCCCTGATACCTTGACTGGTCTTAGGAAGCAATCACCTTTGATCGAGATGACCACCCTAACCATGTCACGAATCCCAGGTAGTACCCACTTGTTGTTGACCCGATCATTAGCAACACCCGCCTCACCAAGGTGTTGATGGACAGAGGCAGCGGCCTCAACATCCTCTACGCCAACACCCTGGAGCTCCTAGAGATCGACCGATCACGGCTCTAGGGGGACACCGCGCCTTTCCACGGCATCGTGCCGAGGAAGCACACGCGACCCCTCAGGCGCATCGACCTTCCCGTCTGCTTCGGCACCCCCTCCAACTACCACAAGGAGGTCCTTACCTTCGAGGTGGTAGGATTCAGGGGAACCTACCATGCCATCCTAGGGCGACCGTGCTATGGCAGAACCTCCTAAGAAAGCAGGCCCATGTGCACCTATTGTTGTCTTAACAGACCTTGGATAGCGTACATGAGTTCCCAACAACTCAATAGGTCTGTCAGGTGTCCTTGGGAAACCTAAATCATCCACGATTCTTATTCAAATAGGATCCCAATCATAGACATTGCAGATTACAACAGTTTATTCAAATATATACATCAGAGTAAAAGATAGCGGAAGTATTAAGATAACATAGTTTACAAACCAGTTGTTTTCAAACTTACAATACCATAAGTGTCATACAACCATAGTAGTGGGATAATATTACATTAACATCATTTATCATACAAACTAGTGCCTTGTCCAAAGGCCATTCATCATTCCTCATCGTCATTGACTTCAAACACAGACATGCAGCAGGGACCAAAACAAGCCTACGCATGCGACTCACTTGCAACAAGGGTTAACAAACCCTGAGTACAAAAGTACTCAACAAGACTAACCCGACATAACAGGGGGTGAAAGACTATAAAGATGCAGGTGTTGGGACAAGGTAAGGATGTAGCAAGATTCAAAAGTTCTTTGCCAAAAGCTTACTATTCTTGATTCTATTTTCAAGTTTTACCCCTAAGTCCTTTTAGTTCATTATCTCAACTAAATGTACATTTCCCATAGTCCAATCTTTCTCATTCCATTCTTTTTTCATATTTTAGTAATTCACCAGTCCTACATTGCTTCTGTAATGAAACAAGTCTCCATATCCATGGAGCACCAGCAATTCAAATTGATTCAAGTCCCAGCTAGGGATTCCTTATCACACGACATATGTAGAACTTAATCTTTCATATATCAACCTCGCTACTGGATCCTCCTATACTAAGCCATCTCCACGCCACCCGAGAGCACAGCACACCTCAAATCTAGCCACATTCCAGCCATGAGGGTACATGCTACTCCCGCCATCTCTCCACTCCTAGTGCATGGGCATTCGTCTTAGTATCGGATTAGCCGAAGTAAGCTTACCGGAGTATGTGACCAGTACTATAAAGTGTCTCATTCAGAAGATCCACAATGAGTGGCCTTTAAGCGACATAGTCGGCAACATTACCCAACATTCAAGATAAGTCACCCGACTAGTCTCTAGTTCATTCTATCTTCTTTCTTTCTTTGGCCAGTATGCCATCTTTGATTGTATCGAAACTTTTTACTTTAAAAGCCTAACATAAAGCATACTAAGCATTCTACGCCTTTGTAAATGAAATCATCTTCAAGGATGGTAAATAATTAACAAGGTAGGCAATGCATCAAGTAGGTAATATCTGAATAAATCAATTTAATGCGATAGGTAACATAGGTGATAAACTTTTCAAAGTAAACAAGGTAATGGTTTAATGCATAAATCGGGGCTTGCCTTCATTCACGATCTCAGGTTCTGGATCAGTACCACAATTATCGAATCCCGTGACAACCGGGGATTCTTCTAGAACTTGCTCAACTAGAATTGTTTCACTCTCAGATTCTACACGAAATGATAACATATGCTTTAACATGATGATAATGTAAACATGATGCTGTCATGGTATATGAAATATAACAACACCTCGAATACAACTGTTTTTCACGGTACAGTTGCAAGCCAACAAAACTAACTTACAATTCTACCATCAAGAACCCCACATGTGACTTGACCAAATTGATCTTGAAACCCTACTAGTCACAAAACATGACCAAAACAAGATCAAACACTAATCTAACACTTAGGGTTTGCTTTTATTTCTTTTTGAATTAATTTGGAAATAAGCCCAAAAATGAACTTCTTCCAAATGACCTCAAAATTTTATGTAAGCTTCCTCATGATAAATTAGTGTACCAAAACAAATTTCATAATTTTTGGAATTATACAGTGGCCTACAAAAATCATGGAAATTGCATTTATCAATTAATGGACTGAATATTTGAACATTAAAAATTTATTCAAATTTCAAGTTTCATATTTTTAAACCATACTAGAATATGTATAGAAGCTACACACAAATTTTTAGAATTTTTGGAGATATGATTATTTTCCTACAAATTCCCAAAGTGTTAGCACTATTCAAAATTCAAAAAATATCAAAACTCACTATTCTCACTCTCTCTCACTGACAGCCGGCCCCCACATGTCATCCCTAACCTCTGGCTTTGATCATGGCAACGATGGCGCTGACCGGCGCTAACTCGCCGACGGTGAGCCCAACAGCGACGGCCAAAGTACCAACACGTTCACAAGAACTAGGCTCATCGATCTGTGGTACTTCGGAGGTTGATTACAACATGGAACAAGGCTGACGCCGGCCATGGCGGACGCGGTGGCACGGCAGCGTTACGCTGGTGAAACAAGGCCAGTAACGGTGAAACAGAGAGTTCAGGAAGCATCAGTGGCTCACCCCGAATGTGTTGAAGCAACGAGCGAGACCGGAGAAGCTATGGTGACGCGTTTCGACGGTGACAGTGATCACGGCAGAGCGGACCTCGTCGACGACAGCGTTCCGGCGACTGCAGTGGGCAAAACGAGTAAGCAAGAGTGGATTAAGCACTAAAGCATCGAGATGAAGCTATAAAGACAACAAGCAAGGGCAACAGCTCACCGAATGATGTTGGCCGTGGTGAATCGGAGTTTCGGTCGAGGTCGTCGGCCGCGAGGAAGAAGAACGTGGACAGCGAGCTCTCGGTGAAATCAAGCGGTAGCAATAGCTCGGTCGAATGTGCAAGGAGCAGGCAAAACTAGAACATGGCTTTTTCGGGGCTATCTTGTGCTGAGGACGTGAGGGGACCTCGCCGGAGTCGAGACGGCGGCGTCGGGAAAATAGAGAGAAGGAAGAAAAACAAATGACGGCGTCTAGGCTTTATAGCGCGGCCAGGAGCGCGTGGGAACGACACGCAGTGTGCACCCTATGCCGGCGTGAAGCCGAGGACGGCCATGGGTGCACCTGGAAGGCCGGAGAAAGGATGCTGGTGGTGGGGCGGTGACGCCCTATTGCCAACCTGATCTTTGAAATATTTACAGAATTGCCACTACGTTTATTTTGCAAATTACTCACAAATTTTCTAAAGAAGTTGAAAATCTCCAAAAATAAAAGTTGCTCAACTTTTCAAACTCTACAACTTTACTTCAAGGAACATTTTCAAATTCTGCATCCATTTTGAAATTTAAATTTGGGGTGCATTTGAGTATTTGAATCATTGCAAAATTACTCCAAATTTTATATGTAAACTTTAAAACTTTGAATACCAAAGTTGATCCTAATAAAATAAGCTTCAACTTTGCTTTTTGCCTCAACCCCAAATTCCAAATGGATTTTGAATTAGTCAAAAGGGGCAAAAAGGACTTTTATGATTTGAATTTGAATTCAAATTTGATTTGTTTACCTTTTTACTTTAACTTTGATTTTTGACTAGTAACATGGCCCATTAGGGTTATTTGAGTCAAATGACACATGGTCTCACTTGATCACATGAAATTTAACCCTTGTGGTCATGATCTTTATTTAGAGTTTTGAATCACATCACACATAAAATAACAACTTATGAAATAAATCTTATTTAGTGTATGCATTCAAAATTTTCTACTTTATGAATGCTTTGCAATGCATATGATAGCATGTCAAGTTTTAGTGCTAGGTCAAAACACCAGAGGTGTTACACATGCTATGCCAAGTTTATGGCAGTCCCCAACTACACCTACCTCAAGCTCAAGATGCCGGGTCCCAATGGCGTCATCACGATTGAGTCCACGTACAAACATGCATACGACTACGACGTCGAGTGCATCGAGTACGCCGAGGCTCTCATGGAGGCCGAGACCCTCATCGCCAACCTTGACCGGCTCACTGGTGAGGTGCCTAACTCCAAGTGTCGCGCCGGGACGTTCGAGCCCACGGAGGCCATCAAGCTCGTCCTAGTTGACCCCGCTTGCCCTGACGACCGAGCGCTAAGGATCAGCGCCACTCTCGACATCAAATAGGAAGCCATGCTCATCGACTTTCTCTGTACGAATGCCGATATGTTCGCATGGAGTCCCTCGGACATGCCGGGCATATCGAGGGAGGTCGCCGAGCATGCCTTGGACATCCGGGCCGGCTCCAGGCCGGTGAAGCAGCACCTACGCCGATTCTATGAGGAAAAATGCAGGACCATCGGCGAGGAGGTGCAGAAGCTCTTGGTGGCCGGATTCATCAAGAAAGTATCCCATCCAGAGTGGTTGGCTAACCCCATGTTGGTCAAGAAGAAAAGTGGGAAGTGGAGTATGTGTGTAGACTACACCGGTTTGAATAAAGCCTATCCGAAAGTCCCCTTCCCATTACCTCAAATCGATCAAATCATTGACTCCACTACGGGATGTGAGACCCTATCTTTCCTTGATGCGTATTTCAGTTACCATCAAATCGAGATGAAAGAGTTCGACTAGCTCGTGACTTCTTTCATCACCCCATTCGGCATGTACTGCTATGTGACTATGCCTTTCGGCCTCAGAAACATAGGGGCCACATACCAACGGTGCATGACCCAGGTCTTTGGTGACCACATTGGGTGAACCGTCGAGGCCCATGTGGATGACATCATGGTCAAGTCTAGAAGGGCCAGGGATCTCATCGATGACCTAGAGATAGCCTTCAAATGCCTAAGAGAGAAGGGCATCAAGCTCAACCCTGAGAAGTGTGTGTTCGGAGTCCCTCGAGGCATGCTCTTGGGATTCATAGTCTCAGAACGCGGCATCGAGGCCAACCTAGAGAAGGTCTTGGCTATGACCAGCATGGGACCGATCCGAGACCTCAAAGGAGTGTAGAGGGTCATCGAATGCCTTGCGGCCCTGAGCCGCTTCATCTCACGCTTTGGCGAAAAAGGCTTGCCTCTGTACTGCCTCTTGAAGAAATCCAAATGCTTTTCTTGGACCACTGAGGCTGAAGAAGCCCTCGCCAAGCTCAAGGCACTGCTCACCAATCCTCCTGTCCTGATGCCGCTAGCCAGAGATGAGGCCCTCTTACTCTACGTCACTGCAACAACCCAAGTGGTCAACGTGGCCATGGTAGTGGAGAGGAAGGAAGAAGGGCACGCTCTACCCATCCAACGACCTATTTACTTCATCAGCGAAGTGCTCTTCGAGACCAAAACGCGCTACCCCCACATCCAGAAGCTGGTCTACGCCATAGTCCTAGCCCGGTGCAAGCTGCGTCACTACTTCGAGTCCCATCTAGTGATCGTGGTATCGTCTTTCCCCTTGGGAGAGATAATCCATAACCAGGAGGCCTCGGGTAGGATTGCCAAGTGGGCCGTCGAGCTTATGGGGGAAGCCTTGACTTTTGCGCCTTAAAAAGCGATTAAGTCTTAGGTCTTGGCCAATTTTGTGGCTGAGTGGACCGACACCCAACTGCCACCTACTCAAATTCAGACAGAGTGCTGAACCATGTACTTCAATGGGTCTCTGATGAAGACCGGGATAGGCATGGGTCTGCTCTTCATCTCGCCCCTCGGAGTACACATGCGCTACATGGTGCGGCTCCACTTCGCCGCCTCCAACAACGTAGCTGAGTACGAGGCCCTCGTCAACGGCTAACAAATCACCATCGAACTTGGGGTATAGCGTCTCGACGTCCGGGGTGACTCGCAGCTCATCATCGATCAAGTCATGAAGGAGTCGAACTGTCTTGACCCCAAAATGGAGGCATACTGCAAGTTGGTACGTAGCCTAGAAGACAAGTTCGACGGTCTTGAACTCAACCACATCGCGTGGAAGTACAACGAGGCTACCGATGAACTAGTAAAGATGGCCTCGACACGGGCTCTGGTCCCCCCAAACATCTTTGCCAGGGACCTCCACAAACCTTCCATTAACTATGCCTTGGCAGCAGAGGAGGGCCCACTGGTCGAACCCACAGCGGGGCTCAATGCCCCCTCTACCGCCAAGACTCCTTTGGCTGAGCCCGAGGTCATGGAAGTCGATGTAGAGCCTCCCCAGACCAACTAGGACACGGACTGGCGAGTCTCGTTCCTTGATTGGCTCGCTTAGGGAGAGCTTCCTAGTGACAAGACCAAAGCCCAACGGCTTGCGCGACAAGCCAAAACTTACGTCCTCTACAATGGCGAGTTGTACAGGCGAAGTCCATCTGGTGTCCTCCAACGATGCATCACCACCGAGGCAGGCCAGTCCCTACTTTGGGACTTGCACACAGGCGCCTGCGGGCACCATGCGGCGCCTCAGACGCTCGTCAGAAACGCCTTTTGCCAAGGATTCTACTGGCCGACGGCGGTTACTGACGCCACCAAGTTAGTACGCTCCTGCGAAGGATGCTAGTACTATGCATGGCAGACACACCTCTCGACCCAGGCCCTCCAAACCATCCCTATTACATGGCCATTTGCCGTGTGGGGGCTCAACATGGTCGGGCCTCTATAGAAGGCCCCCGGGGGCTACACCCATCTGCTGGTAGCCATCGATAAGTTCTCCAAATGGATCAAGGCTCGCTCAATCAACCAAATCAAGTCTGAACAAGCGGTGCTATTTTTCAATGACATTATCCATAGGTTTGGGGTTTCAAACACCATCATCACTGATAACGGGACGTAGTTCACCAGCCAAAAATTCCTGACATTCTATGACGACCACCACATCCGTGTGGCCTAATTGGCCGTAGGATACCCAAGGACAAACAACCAAGTAGAACGTGCTAATGGCATGATCCTACAAGGCCTCAAGCCAAGAATTTACAACTGGTTGAAGAAGTTTGGCAAGAAATGGCTTGCCGAACTCCTGTCGGTCATCTGGAGCCTGAGGAACACTCCAAGTCGAGCCACAGGGTTCACACCTTTCTTCCTAGTCTATGGAGCCAAGGCTATCCTCCCCACTGACTTGGAATATGGTTCCCCGAGGCTACAGGCCTACAACAAGCAAAGCAACCGCACCACCCACGAAGGCGCCCTCGACCAACTCAAGGAAGCTCGAGATGTGGCACTACTACATTCGGCCAAGTACTAGCAAGCCCTACGGTGCTATCAGGCCTGGCGCATTCGAAGCCAAGACCTAAAGGTGGGCGACCTAGTGTTGAGGCTAAGGCAGAGCAACAAGGGCTGCCACAAGCTGACCCTGCCGTGGGAAGGACCATACATCATCGCCCAAGTGCTGAAGCTCAGGACCTACAAGTTAGCCAACGAGAAGGGCGAAATCCTCAACAACGCTTGGAACATTGAACAGCTACGTCACTTTTACCCTTAAATTTCCAAGTAGTGTATACATTGTTTCTCGAAATACAATTAAGAAGCATTCTTTAGTTGTTCTAAGTCCTCGAGAAACCCCTGAGCCCCGTCACGGGCCTCGGCAGTGTGACAACATCACAAGGGAGACACGGCTCTACTTCCTCAGAACCAAGCCTCCCTCGAGGGCTAGGTGGGGGACTCTCCCTAAGTCCCACGCACCATTTTTTAGTCATTTTTCGAAAAAGTTCCTACGCCAAAACTCTATAGCATGCTCTGACGAATCAGTTGCAAAAAACCCAAAGACCGAAAGTCTGTCTCTGGGACAGAAGGCCAGTAGAGTCGCGAGACGGCCTACGCCCCCGGGCTATGGCACTCCCTCACCACCTTTTGCCTAAGGGGTGGCTTAGGTTCCGAGGAGGTTTTTTGCAAAAGAAATCTGATCAGAGACAACAGAGGGCAGAGGCTCGGAAATACAAGAAAAACAATTAAAAAACACGAGTACTTTAAAAAGAGGCCTCGACAGCCACAAGCGTTACGATACAAAGTTAATCCCTATTCTATTTACATGGCCTCTGGGACCTAGGTCAAGGCTCAGGGCCCTCAGCATCGGCAGACGGTAGTGGAGGGACCACCTCCTCTTCGAATAGCTTGGCCAGCGCCATGCCGGGGCCCTCCACCGCCTGTATCAGCTTCACGACCGCCTCGTCGGCCTCCTCGTCATCATCAGGTAGGACGTAGCCATCGCTGATGGCTTGGAGGTCAATGTCGATGTAGTGCGAGGCGATGACGGCTAGCGCGCGCTTGATGCCCGTATGCAGCGCTCCTCGAAGCCACTCGCGCACTTGACCACTCAATGCAATCAGACGACTCCCAAGGGAGCTGCCTAACTGAACCCCCTCGACCTCTAGGGCCTCATAGGCGGTACGGGTGGCACCCTTCAGCGCATCATGCTCCCCGATCTCGGTCTCGAGCACCGCCTGCATCGCGACGGAAGCCTCGGCTACTCGGGTGACCTCCGCCTCTGACTCTGTGCCATAGGAAATGGAATGGGGTTGAGCACAAAGGAAAACAAGCCAAATAGGGATGGAAGCCTATGGGACTCACCCTTGGCCTTCTACTCCTAGCATCGAGCCTCGACCCGAGAGGCCTCAGCTTTCTCCTTCCAGCATAGGGCCTTAGCCCAGGAAGCCTTGGCCTTCTCCTTCAGGCACTGGGCCTTGACCCGAGTAGCCTCGGCCGCCCTAGAAGCCTCTCTCCCTAGCTCTACATCACACCAGAGAATTAGGGGGCGAATACAAGAAAAGCGAATAAAACAAGGGGAATAGGGCTCACCCTCGGCCTTTCCCCTCCAGACCACAGCCTCGGTCCGGGAGGCCTCAACCACCATAAGGGCCTCATCCAAGGCGCCTTTCATCAGCTGGTGCACACTCTGCTCTGCCCCTAGCTGCCCAGCAAGAGCCTTGCCTGAGGCCATGGCTTCTTCAGCTCGGGACCTAAAGGCATCCCGATCACCAGCCACGCGGGTGAGCTCCTCCTCTAACTCCTTGACCTGCGCCGCCAGAGGGGCAACCTGCTCCGGGGCCATGGCCATCTCGACCTTTGCATTAGCACAACAAAGGTGGAGGTCCTCCACCTCTACGCTCCACGCTGATAGGAGCTCGTTGGCATCGGCAAGAAGGCCCTTCTATCGCTGAAGCTGGTCCTAGACGTCCCTCTCTCGTTGGAGAAAGACTGACTTCCCAAGGGACTGGGTCTTGAGCTCCTAGGGGAAACAGAACAGGAGTCAATCCCTACAAGAGAACTCAGAAAAAGACAACACCACATGAGAAAAGAAAGCACGAACCTGGGCGACTTCAGGCAGATCGTCGGCCACCATGGACAGCGATGTCCGTAGTGACTGCTCCGCCAGCTGGCGGTACTGCTCGAAGGTGTCCTAGCGCCCACCCTCGGCCGCATCCTCGAGGGCAAATAGAGGCTCCGCCTTAGGGTCGTGCCGGCTCTGCCACAGGACACACGGGTGATCCTACCCGCGGAGCTCGGGTCGTACCCGTGCGAGGGCTAAGCTTCCCTCACCTGGGGTCGGAACTGGCTGTTCCACAGCATCGGCCACCTCGGCGTCGGCCATCTCCTGCGCTCAGGAAGTATCGTTGGAGGAGATCAGAAGGACCTCCATCTCCCAAGCGCTCCCCCGCAACGACGGCGGGCCTTGAACCAAGGGTGCCACCGAGGCCTCCACCGCCTTCATCTCCACTTCCTAGGTCGACGGCCTCACCATGATCACATCGGCCTCGATGGTCCCGGGGGCTTTGGCCTCTACCATCGTGGCCTCGGTGGTCCCGGGGGCTTCGGCCTCTGCCATCGTGGCCTCGGTGGTCGCGGGGGCTCTGGCGCTCGTCGCAGCGGCCTCGATGGTCCTGGGCGCCCCGGCCTCCACCGCCTTGGCCTCGGAGACCGAGGGGGCCTCGACCTCGGTGGCCTCAGTAACTGAGGGCACTTCGGCCCCATCCGACTCATGGGCCTCGCCCTTGTGGGGCATAGGCGCTCCCTCCCCTGTCCGTGTTGGGGCCGCCTCGGTAGCCCCTCCTTGGGTGGCCGGCTCCTTCGGGTCGGCCCTTACCGATGCCGCGCCGCGTTGTAGGGCGGCTTGCGCCTCCACCACCCAGTGGGTGGTGGAACTGGGGTTCACCTTGAGCGCCTTAAGGGGTGCCAAGGTAGGCACCTCCGTAGGTCGCTTCTGACTAAGAACAGAACACTTGCAGGGTCAGCACGAGACCGAAGAATGAACGGAAAAATGCTGCGGCTCTGCCAAAAATACGCTTACCTCGAGCGAGGCTACAACCGCTTCGGCATGGCAACCCTTGTCTGCAAAGGTGCCCTTGTCTACAAAGGCATGGCCTCTGTATCCACCGGTGCCGACCGATCCTCAATGGACCCTGGCGCCCCCTCGGTCCTCTGCGGGGGCAGTTGAGTCACCCCCGCTGCCACCTGCTTCATAGCTACCGTTAAGCCCACTGGGCTGACGGCACGCTTGCCCAGCGCCCATGCCTCAGGCGTGTCGGCCTCGGCCCTAGGGCGGGCGATTGCCGACCCCAGGACAGCTCCTCCTCCTCCCCCTGGGAGCGCCGGGCTGCTTGCTGACGCCCCAGGCACCATCTCCCCTATGTTGGGGAGATGGTCTAGGGGACCCCGCCCCATCTCGCCCTCGTCATCTCCGTCCAAGGCATTCGTCGATAGCGACGGCAACGGGGACTCCTCCAACAGGAGGCTATCCTTCCTTTGCTGTCGGCGACACTCATCTAGTTTCTCGCGTGCAAGGATCTACTTCGTGTGCTTCGCTAGCTTGGCGTCCTTCCACTTTTTCTGCGCCTCGGCGTGCGCCCGGTTGATCGTCTGCTGCCTCGTGTCATCGAGAATGGGCGGTGGGGAGGCTCACACGTCCCTCATCCCCTGCAGGAACGGCGAACGCGCGTAAGGGAACGAGAAATGATGAGAAACGGAGAGGGCTTGGGGGCTGCAGCGGCACGCGACTTACTAGCGAGAGGAACCCCCACGATGGACGCATCGCAAGGGTGGTCAGACCACCGCTCCTCAGCTTCGCATCCACCATCTCCCTCACCCGGCGAAGAATTTCCTCGTCGGAGAGGGCGGAGGCAGACATCCGAATGCCCGTGATCGGCTCATTTGGCCTCATCTCGAATAGGCGTCGCCGCCGAGCCATCAGTGGTAGCACCCTCTGGTGGTGGAAGGCAGCCATGACCACAGCCATAGTAAGGCTGCGGTCCTGCCTCCCCAGCCCCTCCAGGAGTGGCTGCAGCTTGGGCTGATCCTCCCTCGGGACGCCATACTTCCACCTCTCTGGGTAGCTCCCCACAATCCGCCCAGTGTAGGGGACGATCGTGGGCGAGCCCATACGGGGCCGAGACCCAAGCAAGCGAAACGCTTGGGACGCACAAAGTCGTGTCCGAGACCAGCAGGGAGGTCTCTGAATGGGATCCCACCGTAGGGAGGCACCGAGCCACCGAGGCCCAGCGAACGGCCCCGGCACCCACTAGAGAAACCCTCTGGTACTCTTGGAGTGCGTCCCTGGACCACTAGCCGACCCCCAGCGAACGGGGCATGGGCCTCCACTCGGACATACCCGATATCAGCTCATCGGAAGTGCCACCGCTCGCGCCCACCGAGGGTAGCCTGGCACATTCCACCCCTCCTTCCGAGCAAAAAGGAAGCGTGAGGGTTATAAAAAAGCCAGGGGAACCCTTGACGACCCTCTTGCTTCATGCAGAGGCTAGGGGGCTCTTTCGGCAACCTTGTCGAGACCCAGCGACCTCGGCTCGCACTCGAGGAGGCTCAGCAAAACAACCCCTCCTTCTGAGCAAAAAGGAAGTGCGAGGGTCATACAAAAAGCTAGGGGAACTCCTGACGGCCCTCTCGCTCTATGCAGAGGCTAGGGGGCTCTTCCTGTAGATATGCCGACCCCGCGACCCAGGCTCACACCCGAGGGGGCCTCGGCAAACAAACCCTCACGTGCGAGGGGCGTACAAAAAGTCAGGGGAACTCCTGATAGCCCTCTCGCCCCGCGCAGAGGCTAGGGGGGCTCTTCCTGTAACCTTGCCGAGACCCAACGACCTAGGCTCGCACCTGAGTGGGCTCAGCAAACAACCCCTCCGTTCGAATGAAAAGGATGTGTGAGGGTCGAACAAAAAAGTCAGGGGGACCCCTGACCGCCCTCTCGCTCTGTGCGGAGGCTCAGGGGCTCCTCCTGCACCCAAGACAAAGACAAGCGACCTAAGCCCGTGCTGGAAGATTCGTTAAAAACATGATAAAGGGCATCGAGCATGTTACGGTCTAGGGGTTCGAAGGCTGGGCCCCCTAGGGTTTCGACAGCCGCCCCAGGGCAACAGACTTAGGGATGACTATGGGCGAGCCCACGTATGGCTAAGGCCAGAGCAAACGATCACTCGGGACGTCCTAAGTCGTGTCTAAGACCGGCAGGGAGGTCTCCGAATGGGATCCCACCATAGGGAGGCACCGAACCACCAGGGCCAGCAAACGGCCCCGGCACCCACTAGAGAAACCCTTTGGTACTCTTGAAGAGCGTCTCTAGACCGCTAGCCAACCCCTAGCGAATGGGGCATGGGCCTCCACTCGGACTTACTCGATAACAGCTCACCGGAAATGCCACCACTCGCGCCCACCAAGGGTAGCCTAGCATGTTCCACCCCTTCTTCCGAGCGAAAAGGAAGCGCGAGGGTCGCATAAAAAGTCAGGGGAACCCTTGGTCACCCTCTCGCTCCGTGCAGAGGCTCAGGGGCTCTTCCTGCGACCTTGCCGAAACCCCGCGATCCAAACTCGCACTTGTGGGCAAGGCAAAAAACGATAAAATCTCTCGTTCAGCGTGAGAAAAAAGACCCTGGAGGAATGAATCCACTCCTCCAGGGCCTCGGGGGCTACACCCAGCGGGTGCGCTTGCACGCACCCACCGAGGAGTCGAAGTACGAAACACTATCCCGCCAGGAGCTACCGCAAGTCGAGCCTCGTCAAAACCTCACGGAGAGCGCTCACGCTCCCCCTGAGGCTCGGGGGCTACTGTCGGGTACCATAAAATGGGGTACCCCGAGCGTATACCAAAAGAATCACTTAGACCCCATCGAAAACAAAGCCAAAAGGCAAGCCATAGGTTAAACCCCGGCCTCGTCCGAGGCCGCCGGCTCTTCGTCTCGCTCAAGGCCTCGCACGAGCCGGCCTCAGCAGACCGTCAAATCTCCGCCTCGCGCGAGGCCTTGAACGGGGGGCCTCGGCAGGGAACCAATGCTCCGTCTCGCCCGAGGTCCCGCACGTGAAGTCTCGGACTAGATGGCGATTCTCCGTATCGCTCGAGGCCGGCTCGGCAATGACCCGTCGCTCCTGCCTCGACCAGTCTTCCCGATAGCGCGTCGTGTCCCATTAATGCGTCAACCACTCCCGCAATCTCAGTCGGACGATGGCTCGACACCGCGGAGTGGTCGACGGGACAAGAAGTCGCATCGACGCCATACCGATCAGGACAGGGCGCGACCGGGATTACCGGCCACTGTGTTCTGGTACTGCGCCCATGATCAAGCGCCTGCACTACGCTGTGCCACCTAACCCCCATCCCAGAGACAACGCGGCATGGGGAGTCAAGTCCGGATCACCTTAGCCTCGGAATCAGCGTACGAGGCCAACTGCTCCTTTTGAGCATCGATAATCTACTGCAGGGTCTCAGCAACCACGGGATTCACGTCTGCCGAGCCTCCCACGATGGCTCGGCCTCGATACCAATTAAGCCTCGGCCTCTCGCGTTATCAGCACGCAGTGACCAACACGCCGACTGCCGCGCCCGCTTCGAGATAACACTGGAGCTTCCATGACGCACAGGATCGGATGTGATCGGTGCGTCGCCCCAGTACTTCAAGGACGGACCACTCTGTCGGCCACGCCGCCACAGGAACAGGCTACAGGGCTCGGACATGCCGCCTCCGTCCGCACGACGCCGTGTAGCTAGCGAATGTATTACCCTCGTCCCCCCTTCAACTATAAAAGGGAGGGACCAGGGCCGTTTCGAGGAAGGAGACGAACGATTAGGCCTATGCCCACGCAGCGAACTCACACATGAACACACAGACGAACGCTCGAGCTCCCCCGTTGCCTGAGATCAACATCTCAAGCAATCCACGCCACCCCACATAGAGACCTGGGGCTAGTCCCCTCTCTCGCCCTGCTTGTAACCCCTACTACGAGCACTTCGGTGCAAGGAATACAAGATCGACCTCTCAAACTAGACGTAGGGTGTTCATTACCCGAACCAGTATAAACCTTATGTCTCTTTGCATCACCATCCAGGACTGGGAACACGCAGTACAAATTTACTAGTTGATTGAGGGCCGGCCGGTCTAAAACACCGACACCATGCCTCCCCTTATATCGTGAGGAGGGCATGGTTACAAGTAGGTTTCGGTTCTGGCTTAAGGCTTCTACGCTGAGTGCTCTTGCGCTTGACTTTCAGAGGCTGCCTACCGTTGTGCGGCCTCTATGGGGGAGCCTTCTCGAGGCTTCCTTCGTGTGCAAGGAGCGCCCCAGCCTAGAGGGGCTGACAGGTGCAGCCCAGTGAAGTGTTTTCTAGAAATGCAGATGCATGCATTTTTTCTGAGACGCGGATGTATTCATATTGAACAAACATGTAAGCTATCTGTCAAACGTACTACAAATGGGCCCAATGCTTCATTGCGAAATCGTCTCTTATTCTACGGACTCGGTGATAAATAGTCAGTTAACCAAAATAACATTCTAATATAATTCATCTGTAGTACTTGTTTATTTTTTGCGAGATTCTAAAAATCTAGCAACGGATGGAGAGCGGGAAGTCATTGGTCATTAGCGGCCAGTAGAGCACGATAGGATCATCGGCCTTGTTCCCGTTATGACGTGAAATCCGCCGTCTGCGGCCACCGGCGGAACCAGGGGGGCTAGTAGGGGCCAAGGCCCCCTATGGTCTGAATTTCTTTAAACACTCCTGCTTCATCCATTGTAGTAGTAGCTATTTTAAAAGGAAAGACTTCGTACTTTCTCCATGCCTTACCTTTATTTTGGCTCTCTTTTACGTCCTTTTCGTTCGGACTGGTTTGGCTTATAAGCATGACTAAAAATATTATTGGCTGGTTCGATGTAAGAAAAAAATATTGTTCATTGACTGATAAGCCATGACTTATAAGTCAGATACGAGCCAGCAAACATGCTGTTAGTTTTTTCTTTGATTCCGCCTCTGCATGGGGCCACGCAAGACCGAGGTCTCCTTGGTTGCCGCATCTTAGGCCCCGTTTGGCCGGGCTCTGGGCAGCTCCGGCTCCGGCTGATGAATCACTGTAGCTACACTATTCATCGAAGCCGTTTTTCTTTCACCTCCTTTCCTCTCTTATTGACACTACCGGAGCCGGAGAAGCTTGTTTTTTTTTTGGCTCCCGTGGCTTCGGTTACAGTGTAGAAGCTGGAGCACGTGGGAGCCCGGCCAAACGGGACCTTAGCCAAGTACCATGATGAATGGCGAAGGAAACTCGAATCGGTCGCTGGGTGGTGACGCGGTTATCACCATCGCTGCCATCCGCATAGCACCCGAGACGTGACTGATGAAACAGAAAAGCGAATGGCACGTGAGGCAACTAGCGAGATGTTGATGATGGTTTTAACGGTTGATAAGTCGACTGATGCTGTTTTATTGTAAGAAAAAAAAATTATACCGTAATTAATAAGCTAGGCTGATAAATTGAAGCGAACGGGTCTAAATGAAATCCATCAGATCCACAAACGTCGGGCTAGACACTTGGATTGGACATGGGTAGGGTCCGGCCTAGATAATGTCCATGACGAAATTAATTTAAACTAATTATCTGGCTGCTTTAACATTCGTGCAAAAAATTTTCAAAAGGACCATCGGAACAAACTCTATTTTGTAGGTTAAGCTTAACAAACGATACATGTATCACGTGATTAGAACACCGATAGACATTGAAGAGGGCAAACATGCGCGGCCTTTTCTTGGGAACTTAGTGAGCACAGAGAAAGGGTGCTGAAACGTCACAATAACCTTGGGTGCTCTGCCATGTGGGAAGCGGTGCGCTTGAACTCCAGTCAACAAATTAATGGACCGTGGATTTTGGAGGATGACAACAAGGTGCTGCCAGAAGAGAATTGTGAATGGCGCTCTGGTAACGATAATGAAGGTGGTGATGAAGACAGATTCAGTTGCACTCGCTTCCTGTGACAGAGGTCGTTTTCTTGACGATATCATTTATAGGAATACCTCAAGGTTCAGTACTTAGGCAAAATGCGTCCAAATTGTCACTAACAGCCGGTGTATGTGAGTCGTGTCCATATATCCCCTTGCATGATTGGAGAACTTGGAGAAACCAATCAAGAAACTCATGGGAAAGATCAGCAATATAAATAGGTTGCAAATAGCTCAACACTGCACGCAAGTGGCGACGTGTGTGATTGTTTGTAGCTGATCCTGATGTTATTAGATCATCAGTAATTCAGTGTGTTTGTCGTGTGAGTAAAATTTATATTACGATCCATTTTATCGTCTTCAGAATCAGTTTATTAATTTGTCGCATTACCTGTACCTACAGCTGCATTACTGTCCATTGAATTAACTAGTATTTCTCTGTATATGTTTTGTGATTGCAAGAAAATGATCGTGTCTGGCCATTCCTGATCTTAGTTCCTTAACCATGTTGGACATGCAGAAACTAATGGTTATGTGTTAACCATTGAAAGTGATATTTTTTTTTACTCTACTTTGCAGCAGTAAAAAATCACTAGTTCCAACTTTAGGTTCATAATAGTGGTCGTCGCTGTTAGTTTTTCAAAAACATGTAAATATGTAATTATTATACACGTCTCAGTCCCTTCTAGGGCAAGCACACCATGCTTTGCAGTGCACCTGTTGTCGTTACAAGTTGAAGACTGGGGATATTGGATCGTCTTCGAAGATAGGATTTGAAGGATATATGCTTTGGAAAATATGTCCTCCTCTGATCCTTACAATATGCTGTATTGCTCTGGAAGCCTTTACGATGCCATTTACGGCCAGGATAGGGCACAGCCGCACAAGGGAAGACGGGCCTCACCGTCCCCATCCCATACATGCCGTAGAAACCGTGATCCTACGCCAACCGCGATCCTTAGCCCTGTTCGTTTGAGCTGGTTTGACTTATAATCTATAACTAAAAGTACTGTTGACTGATTTAGTAAAAAAAAATATAATTTGTTGACTGATAAATCATGACTTATAAGCTAAATACGAATAAACCCTGATTTCTTGTCTGTCACTGCAACTTGACACAGACACAGAAACCAGTAGCCTCCTTCTTTTATTATTTGTTATTCCTAGGGCGTTGGTCAAGTCAAGGAAGAGAGATGCCGCGTGAAGGCGTCGCTTTCGGCCACGTCTCCGCTCATCCAGCTGCTCCCCAACACTCTCGTCCTTGTCCCTCCACTTCGTCATCCGGTCATCCTCACCCGCAACCCAACGCCGGTCAACTCGCGCAGGCGCCGCCCCGCAGGGACCCCGGCCGGTCTGCCCCTTAGGGCTAGGGCGAGACGGTGCCCGAACTGCCCGTACCATACGTGTCCCCCTCGCGGCGCCGACGCGACGCGTACTGGTGGCACCAGGGTTCACGTCTCCCTCAGCCGCCGCGCGTTATCCTCCAGTAGTCCAGTGCCAGTGCGCTAACTGACCAGTGGATGGAATGGAGGCGTGGGTTTACACTCATTTTTCCCGGTCCTTGTGTCCACACTCCAGTGTCGTCTCCCCCGCGCGCACGCGAAACACGCAGCCCCGTCTGTCATAGTGTCATCCTCTTCGTATAGTACATGTCTTTCGTCTATGATGATCAGGAACAGACAAAGCATCACGGCGCAGCGAGAATTCCTCTGAAAATAATGGATCCGATCCGATCCAGCGTGCCAATCAATCCGATTCCGTCGTGTCACGGTGCCATCTAATCTAATGAGCCCTGAAACGTGTGCATCGGCAGTGTATGATCTCGTCTCGTGGTGGGGCGCACGACGACGGCACGACAACGACGACCGCGCCTGCCCTGCCACTGCTCTGGTGCTCGGGTTGCGTGCGGGCGTGGCGGACGACGGGTGCCGCTGGAGACTTCCGCGGTCCTTCCCACCTCGCGACGCATGGATTCGGAGGGCCTGCGACTGCGAGTTGGGAAAGCAGGAGCACTAGCACCGGGCTAGAGATAATCGGACCTTGTTTAGTTGAGTAAAATTTATAAATTTGGCTACCGCAGTACTTTCATTTTTATTTAATAATTAGTATTTAATTATGGACTAATTAGGTTCAAAACTTTCGTCTTGTAATTTCCAGCTAAATTGTACAATTAGTTTTTTTCGTCTATATTTAATGCTCCATGCACGCATCACAAGATTCAATGTGATGACTACTGTAGCACTTTTTGGAAAAACTTTTTGAACTAAACATGGCCTCAATGCTCAGAAATGAGTGCTCGGTTATCATTATAAACTGACTTATAGTAATAATATAATATTTTCTCTCACGTCACGACTCATAGACCAGTCGAATAAAACCGAGAATTCCTGGTCCCTAAAAAGGCATGTATCGTATGCCGTTCTCGATTCTTCGCTCCCCCACTCGTTTTCGCCTGCTGCCAATTTGTCGCTGCTGTGAATGGAACCTCGTTGAGGTCGACGTGCGCGCACAAACGGCCGAGTGAGGACCGGCAATGAAAAGTGAAAGAAACCTGTTTAATCCGCCAACTAAACTATAGCGTTTTGTTCGTTTGGTTTATAAATCATATTTTTTAATTTATAAATAGTATTTTTCTCTTATAATAAATCAATCTATAGTACTTTTAGTCATGACTTATCAGCCAAACGAACAGGGTATATAACGGGTCAAATTTAGTTGCCAGAGATTCAAACAGTCCAACTAAAAGACCAGCTAAAGTATAACTGACTCTAGCTGTTTCAACTTAGTTAAATTTAGCTCAAGTTTAGTTGTGTATTAGCTGGAGCCAAACACTCCTACTAAAGTTTAGCTATGAGAATTTTTTGCTGAGTAAAGTTTAGCTTTAAAATTCTACTAAACTTTAGTTTAGTGGATAAAAAGGGGACTAAAGACGGATGCTTGCCTACTTGGCCTGGTGCCGTGATCTACCGTTTCTTCCTCTTGTTCGGTGATGGTAAAATGCTCATAATCATAAACACAGAACTACAGAAGAGGATCTAGGACGTGTGTGTGTATATATATATATATATATATATATATATATATATATATATATATATATATATATAGAACTACTATCCTGTAGCTGGCTACAGAATAACTTATTCTGTAGCCACTTTGAGTTATGATAATTACTATGTTAATTTACGAGATTATAGTAACTCCTTACTAAGTGGTTTAATATAACGTTATGGTAAATATCCTCATGTGTTATAGTAACCCAACTATCGTAAATATGTATTTATATTATGGTAAATTAGTATATAAAATTATAGTAAATGGAGGTGGCTACAGAATAACTTATTTTGTAGCCGGCTATATATATATATAGGGAGAGGCTATTCAGTAGCCGGCTACAAAATAAGTTATTCTGTAGCCACCTCCATTTACTATAATTTTATATACTAATTTACCATAATATAAATACATATTTACGATAGTTGGGTTACTATAACACATGAGGATATTTACCATAACGTTATATTAAACCACTTAGTAAGGAGTTACTATAATCTCGTAAAATAACATAGTAATTATCGTAACTCAAAGTGGCTACAGAAAAAGTTATTCTGTAGCCAGCTCCAGGATAGTAGTTATATATATATATATATATATATATATATATATATATATATATATATATATATATATATATATATATATATATAGGGAGAGTATATTCAGTAGCCAGCCACAAAATAAGTTATTCTGTAGCCACATTCATTTACGATAATTTTATATACTAATTTACGATAATGTCAATACATATTTACGATAGTTGGGTTACTATAACACATGGGATATTTACCATAACGATATAGTAAATCACTTAGTAAGGAGTTACTATAATCTCGTAAATTAACATAGTAATTATCGTAACTCAAAGTAGCTATAGAATAAGTTATTTTGTAGCCAGCTACATGATAGTAGTTATATATATATATATATATATATATATATATATATGGCGAGAATATATTTAGTAGCCAGCTACAAAATAAGTTATTTTGTAGCCACCTCCATTTACTATAATTTTATATAATAATTTACGATAATGTCAATATATATTTACGATAGTTGGGTTACTGTAACACATGGGGATATTTACCATAACATTACAGTAAACCACTTAGTAAGGAGTTACTATAATCCCATAAATTAACATAGTAATTATCGTAACTCAAAGTGGCTACAGAATAAGTTATTTTTTGTAGCCAGCTACAGAGTAGTAGTTCTATATATATATATATATATATATATATATATATATATATATATATATATATATATATATATATAGGGAGAGGCTATTCAGTAGCCGGCTACAAAATAAGTTATTCTGTAGCCACCTCCATTTACTATAATTTTATATACTAATTTACCATAATATAAATACATATTTACGATAGTTGGGTTACTATAACACACGAGGATATTTATCATAATGTTATATTAAACCACTTAGTAAGGAGTTACTATAATCTCGTAAAATAACATAGTAATTATCGTAACTCAAAGTGGCTACAGAATAAGTTATTCTGTAGCCAGCTACAGGATAGTAGTTCTATATATATATATATATATATATATATATATATATATATATATATATATATATATATATATATATATATATATATATATATATGTGTGTGTGTGTGTGTGTGTGTGTGAATGTTGCTAACGTCATATTAGAGGTAAATGTCCTGACCTTCCTTTAGAATTACGTCAACGAGCTACCAGATCAAATACGGGCGTAGGTAGAGTTTGCCTGACAACCTGTAAACCACGAAAATGACAGGATTAAAGGGATCACGATAAAATATCCAAGCCCACCCTCTACCTGAGATCCTCGGAAAATGACAGTGATACGCTTTCCCCACTAACCAAAAGTTCCAGCGCCTCCAATATTACCTCCATGGCTAACCAAATCTCCAAGCACCAAGCACCGGTTCCGCGTTCCTGTGGGTAGGCAGCGCCTACTACCTGCTGTGCCTATCCTGCCAATTCGCAGATTCACTTTCAGCCCGCTGCCAAACAAGCTGCAGGTTTCTGAGCAGCTCCTGTCCAGTCCTGTGCTAATCATCCACCATGACTCCCATGGGGCCTTGATGCTGCCTGCCCTGCGCCGCAGCCAGCCTCGACGTCTCTGTTCCAGGGAGACGTCCATGAGCTGCTTCTGCTTCTAGAGCCACGCTGATGGTCTTGCCGCGATTCATCTTCCACCCCGTCCATGGCTCGCCCCGTTCTTGACATGCTCCTTCAGGTCGCCGTCGTGCTGTCCGCGCTGTTGGCCGCCGCGCGCGCCGCGTTCACCCCGGCGGACAACTACCTCGTGCTCTGCGGCACGGCGGCGAACGCCACGGTCGACGGCAGGACGTTCCTCGGCGACGCCAGCCTCCCCGCCTCGGTGCTGTCGGCGCCCCGGGGCTCCGAGGCCAACGCGTCGGCGACGGGGTCGGCCAGCGGCTCCGACGATCCGGCGCTGTACCAGTACGCGCGCGTGTTCGCGGCGCCGTCCTCGTACACGTTCGCGGTTAAGACTCCAGGGCGACACTTCGTGCGCCTCCACTTCTTCCCCTTCCGGTACCAGTCCGGTGACCTCGCCGCGGACGCCAGGTTCAGCGTGTCCGTGCAGGGCCTGGTGATCATCGACGGGTACGCGCCCGTCAACGGCACGGCCGTGGTCCGGGAGTTCTCGGTGAACGTCGCTGGCGGCACGCTGGCCATCGCGTTCACGCCGACGCCGACGGGAATGGTGGCGTTCGTGAACGCCATCGAGGTCGTGTCGCACCCCGACAACCTCTTCGCCGACACGGCGCAGAAGGTGAATCCCATGGGCCAATACACGGGGCTGTCCACGCAGGCGCTGGAGACGGTTCACAGGGTCAACATGGGCTCTCCCAAGATCACGCCCAGGAACGACACGCTGGGGAGGACGTGGCTTCCCGACGAGAGCTTCCTGGTCGACAGTTCCGTCACGGTCCACAGAGATGTGCCGCCCCCGACGCTCCGGTGGACGGCAGGCTTCGCGACCGCCGAGACGGCGCCAGGCATGGTCTATGCTACAGCGACGGAGATCAACACGACTCTGATGTCCGCCAGCACCATAAGCGTGCAGTTTAACATGACATGGAAATTACAAGCCACGCCGGGGTCGGCGTACCTGCTCCGGCTACACTTCTGCGACATAGTCAGCAAGGCGGCGAACGTATTAGTCTTCAACGTCTACGTCGGCGGATGGATTGTGCTGCCGGACTACGAGATCTCCAGAGACACTTACAGCGTCCCGGCCGTGCCGTTGTACAAGGACTTTGTGCTCAGCGCCAAGGACGCCAAGGGCAACATCACAGTGAGCATCGGGACGTCCACGCTGGGCAACGCGGACCCAGGCGGCGTCCTCAACGGCCTTGAGATCATGAGAATGATCGGGAGCACCGGCGGCGGTGGCGCCGCCTCGTCGCAGAGCGGTTCAAAGAAACCCACCATCGCAATCGTCGCCGGTTCGGCCGTCGCGGGAGCCACGGTGATGATGGCTGTCGCGCTCATTGTCCTCACGGTGCGGCGAAGGAAGAAACAGGAGAAGAAGGCGTCGAACACCTGGGCCGCGTTCTCGGCGAGCGCGCTGGGCTCCCGGTCGCACTCGCGCAGCTTCGGCAAGAGCAACAGCGGCGGCGCCAGGAACAACACGATCACGCTCGGGCAGAGCGCCGGTGCCGGGTACCGGATCCCCTTCGCGGCTCTGCAGGAGGCGACGTGCGGGTTCGACGAGGGCATGGTGATCGGCGTGGGCGGGTTCGGGAAGGTGTACAAGGGCACGCTGCGGGACGAGACGCGGGTGGCCGTGAAGCGCGGCAACCGGCAGTCACAGCAGGGGCTGAACGAGTTCCGCACGGAGATCGAGCTGCTCTCCCGGCTGCGGCACCGCCACCTGGTGTCGCTCATCGGCTACTGCGACGAGCGCGGCGAGATGATCCTGGTGTACGAGTACATGGCCAGGGGCGCGCTCCGGAGTCACCTCTACGACTCCGAGCTGCCTCCGCTCTCGTGGAAGCAGAGGCTCGACGTCTGCATCGGCGCCGCCAGGGGGCTGCACTACCTCCACACCGGCTCGGCCAAGGCGATCATCCACCGGGACGTCAAGTCCGCCAACATCCTCCTCGACGACAGCTTCATGCCCAAGGTCGCCGACTTTGGGCTGTCCAAGACCGGGCCGGAGCTGGACAAGACGCACGTCAGCACCGCCGTCAAGGGCAGCTTCGGCTACCTCGACCCGGAGTACTTCCGGCGGCAGATGCTGACGGACAAGTCCGACGTCTACTCCTTCGGCGTCGTCCTGCTCGAGGTGCTCTGCGCGCGCCCCGTCATCGACCCGACTCTGCCCCGGGAGATGGTGAACCTGGCGGAGTGGGCCACGCAGCGGCTCAAGAACGGCGAGCTCGACAGCATCGTCGACCAGCGGATCGCTGTGTCGATACGGCCGGAGTCGCTCAAGAAGTTCGTTGACACCGCGGAGAAGTGCCTCGCGGAGTACGGCGTGGAGCGGCCCGCCATGGGGGACGTGCTCTGGTGCCTCGAGTTCGCGCTGCACCTGCAGGAGGCGTCGCCGGACAGCTCTGGCACAGACAGCACGCAGCTAGTTCCCAGGAGTGCGTCCAGATTCCATCGCAACCAGTCGACCGTCAGCGACGGGACAGAGGCCACCGTGTCAGCGAACTTGGGGGACCTTGATGGTATGTCGATGACGAGAGTTTTTTCCAAGATGATCAAGAGCGAGGAGGCTAGGTGAAGCTAAAATTATCTTGCATCTTCGCATCATCCCATGTACAGGACAGCAAAACGGCAAAGACAATAACCCCGTTTCTGTTCCATATATGTAAATTTCAACAAGTGCAGAAGAAACAATGTACATTCACTGATTCACACATGTAGAAACAATGTCCTCTAGACACCCTAACAATGCTATGGATCATCATCTGCCCAAGAGGAATCTCACAAAAAAACACACACACTTAACTGCTCATACGACTGCAACAAACGTATTACTGAGCAACATGTCAGAAGATTCGCAACATAACAGTAGCGCATATAGCGCACCATTAGAGAGAAAAAGCGTCAGGTAACCATTGCTGTATCTCCAGCATGTTCACAGTACCAGCATTTGTTACAACGAAAAAAATGCAATGTGTTCAACGCGATCTGATTATGAGTTCTATAGAATACCCTAGCTTGTCCTGCACGGTCATATTCCCAATCTAAAACACTCAGAAAGGATCGAGGGCCCTTAGCAACTCAAAAAAACAATGGGGTGTCACATCGAATATAGATTCCCCGTGCACTACAGATTCTAATACCGATGATCACTAGCATCTACTCTGCCTTCCTCTTCCCTGATTGTTTGCGGGCACGCGCTGTCAGGCACCGCCCCACAAATTTGAGAACCTCATCGATCAGCACCACTGGGAAGGCCACTGCTATCACCAAGAGCCATTCGTTCAAACTGAGGGGCACAATCCCAAACACTTGAGCGAGGAAAGGCACGTAGAGGATCAAGAAATGCAGCCCAAAAGAAACCGACATGGCCAGAAGAAGCCACGGATTAACCCATGGCGGCATGCTCAGAAGGCTGCCATCCTCTGACAGAGCATTCAGTGAGTTGAACATCTCAATGGCCACCAAGACAGACAAAGAGAGGGTCGTTGCTTTGATCTTGCCACCCTGCAAGTAATCGCATGGATTTGCATCAAAGCTGAATGTCCTCGCTCCTGCAGTGAATGGCGACACCTTGAAGCCCTCCCATGAGGAGCACTGGCCCCAGTTTGAGAGCTGGGAGTACGACACAAGTGTATGACCATCACTAGCCAGGTCAATTCCCAGGAAACTGCCATGCGTGTACCAGATGATGAAGACTCCCACTGTTGCAATCCCAACATAAAGGCCAATAACCTACACATGCATGGGCATGGCTCTCTGGTTAGTAAAAAAGAAGTAGCACAGCTTGTTTCATGTGGTTGCATAGGCCAACTAGAAAAATAAGGTAGCATCAAAATCCACAAGGCTATTTAATAGATTTACAGGAAATATAATTCTCTATAACCCATTCATGCTTCATTTCTTATCATCAGATATCCTTTTCACTTTAGTTGCAGATCAGTTAGATCAGATTTGACAGGCAAATAGATCTGCTCCAGACATAACTTTACATATTTATTCAAACATGCGAGTCTGATGCTGCATTTTATGTTTCTTCTTGTTACTAGAACAAAGACAGATATATCATATCTAAGTGGTGGATGTTTAAACACCAAATGTTGTTCACATCATTAATTTATCAGAAGAAAAGCTCAACCCTAAGTTAGCACATCCAAGAACACTTTGGTAAATTGGTGGCCATATTCATTCTACTGGGCTCAAGATCTTAAGGAAACTTAGTTACATTATGATAACGCTTACAGGTTTACACTACAAACTATTCACCATAAAACAATTTAGTAGATATAACTTGTTCAAAAGCATGTACGTTTCAATTTGCTACACGGCTTCATTGGACGGGAAAAAACAAGAGACCACCATATTAATCTCAAATCCATCAACTAATCAAATGATCAACTGGAAAACGTACCATATACCGAAACAGGATCCAAGGAGTGATCAACGAGTCATCACTTCTTCGAGGAGGTTTCTTCATGATGTCTTTATCAGGCGGGTTGAACCCCAAAGCTGTTGCTGGAGGGCCATCTGTAACAAGATTGACCCATAGAAGTTGCACTGGGATGAGACCTTCTGGAATACCTAAAGCCGATGTCAGGAATATGGATGCGACCTCTCCGATATTTGAGGAGATCATATATCTGCAGTTCACATAGCACACATGACTCAACAGCTAACACATATTTTAGTTTAACCAACAATTACACAATGAAAGTTTAGCCATAGCTTATCTAAAAACAAACCTAATAAAAGCCTTCATGTTGTTGTAAATAGACCTCCCTTCACCAACTGCTGCGACTATAGTACTGAAGTTATCATCTGCAAGTACCATATCCGAAGCTTCTTTCGCAACCTTACACAAGTTGATAGGACATGTCAGACACTCTTCCAACCAAACATGAGAGGAGAATAAGCGGCTGCAGCAGCCGCAGCCGCAGCCGCTTATTCTCGCAGCCAGACAGGCCCAAAAAAAATCAACAGTAATGCAATAAGCAATACCTCAGTCCCTGTAATGCCCATTGCAATTCCAATATCAGCCAGTTTAAGAGCCGGTGCATCATTCACCCCATCACCAGTCATTGCAACCACTTCACCGTCTTCTTTGAGCAATCTAACTATCTCCTGCTTGTGTTTTGGTTCTGCCCTGGAGAAGAGAAGGCCACCCTGTTGTCTTAAGAGCTTCTTTTTATCAGAAAGCGCCATGAATTCCTTCCCTATGAAGCTTTTTGAACTGATATCTTCATAAGGGCCGAAAACCCCAATCTCACGGCAAATGGCCTCTGCTGTTTCTTTGTTATCTCCTGTTATCACCATAACACGTATTCCAGCAGCTCTGCAATCTTCAATTGCTCTGTGGACTTCTTCTCGGGGAGGATCCTGTCAATAGTGTCTTTGAGTGTTACAGGTATATGCAATAATGAACAGAAGGAAGAATATACACATTTGAATAATCTTAACCAGTTAAGTAAAAGTTCTCACCCTTAGACCAACAAAACCACAAAAGATCATATTACTCTCTATGGAAGAGTAGTATGAAGGATCGAGTAGATACTTGTGAGCTGCATGTTCTTCACCATCATATGTTGCAAATTCTGCCAATTCATCCTTGTAAGCAAAACCCAAACAGCGCAAAGCACTGGCAGACATGTCACGGAGTGTAGATAATATGAGCGCCTTGGCACCATCATCCAACAGCACAACAGATCCATCGAGCAACTGAATGTGGGTACATCTCTCTAGCAGATTCTCTACTGCTCCCTGCAAAATTTATTTCCACCATGAAACAATAATATGACAAAGAAAAAGACACGGCCAACACATTGCAAGCAGTAGTAAAGCATGACATTTCCATCACAAAAATATTTCATAATTTGCAAGGAAGCAAATGGCATCTGAGTGATAAAGTATCAAACAGGTAATATGATGCAACCCTTTCAAGGGAAAAGGAGGGAGTAGCAAAATGCACAAATGGTTGGACAACATCAAAGCTTAAACAGACCAACAACAAGAAGCAGGTGATTGCTGTGCACTTGAAACTGACGATCTAAACCCACAAGGGATGCAAACTCCAGCACAAATACTTACCTTAACAAGCAGCAAGTTCTTCCCAGAGTTTACTTTCACAATAACTCCCATTGACTTTCTGGTGCGATCAAATTCCAGAGTTGCTACTCTCTTAGCAGCATTGTTCCACCACTGGCAGCACCCTTAAACAATAAATAAAAGAATAGTAATTATTACAGAACCTTTGACGATGTGTACGGCAAACATTTTACAAGGCAGAAAGGAATACATACTGAGCAAATCAGATGAATCCAGAGATGGAGTATAACCACCAGGAAGCCCCATTTTCTCAACCAAAACCTGCCAAAAGTTGAACAGTCACACCACAACGTAAATTCAACAATTTCAGGTACCTTGATGAAAGAGTTGTGTTCAATCTTTTTAATTGTAGAGGTCACTGAAAGTAGCTACCAGTTCTTTTATCATCTTTTTATTTTGTTGTATAAATTGCTATTAACTTTTTTTTGCAGATATACATTACCTGCTCCCAAGCTACATGCAAGATAATTTTGCAGTAGAAAAAAAAACTTAACCATAACAGCATCCCAAATGAAAGGAAATTTTATCACATGAACAGATCATACTTTCAGAGCAGCTTCTGTGGACATCCCAGTAGCAACATACTGATGCTCAGAGTGGGCAATGCTTGCATCATTGCAAACCGCAGCGATCTTTGCGATCATCTGGAGATTTTCATCCATACTCAAGCTAGGCCAATCATGTATCTTCCCATCAGTCGGATCATAAGTGGTTCCATCAACCTTAAAGCTCCTAAGTGTATCAGGCCACCTCCCAATTGCCACAAGCTTCACTGCTGACATCTGGTTCGTGGTCAAAGTTCCAGTCTTATCAGAGCAAATCACAGTTGTACAACCCAATGTTTCCACACTGGGCAGCTTCCTCACAAGGGCATTCTTCTGGGCCATCTTCCTTGTGCCGAGTGCCAAGCACGTGGTGATCACAGCAGGCAAGCCCTCTGGAATTGCTGCAACGGCCAGTGCCACTGCAATCTCAAAGTAATATGTGCACTTCTCAAATGAGAATTTGAAATTCCTAGGCCACCCGTCAACATACTCCCAGGAAAGGAAATACTTCAAGTTGATGAGCCAGACCAAGGCACAGATCACCCCAATTATGGCAGTTAGCGCCTCACCAAACTCATTGAGCTTCTTCTTCAGTGGCGTGTCGTCCTCCTCCTGAGATGCCTCCTGGATCTGGGCATGGATCTTGCCAATTTCGGTGGCCATGCCAGTGCCCGTCACAACACAGACAGCACTGCCGTTGACAACAGTGGTACCGGCAAAAACCATGCACTCCTTTCCCTGGATGTCAATGTCCTCCAACTCGATCTTGTGGCTGGTCTTATTAACAGAAGCGGTCTCGCCAGTGAGAGATCCCTGCTCGACGCGGAGGGTAGAGCTGATGAGCTGGAGCACGCGCATGTCCGCGGGAACCTTGTCCCCGACCCGGAGCTCAACGATGTCCCCGGGGACGAGGTCGCGCGCGGGGAGGCCATGCGACCACCGCCCATCACGCTTGACGGTTGCGTGCTCCGACTGAATCTCCTTGAGCGCCTCGAGCGCCTTCTCGGCGTTGCTCTCCTGCCAGACGCCGACGACGGCGTTGACGATGAGGATAAGGAAGATGACGAGCGGCTCCACGAAAGCGGTGATTCCCACCTCGCCCCCTTCCGCGCCGTCGTAGAGCGCGAGGACGAAGGAGACCACGGCCGCCAGGAGCAGGATGCGCACGAGCGTGTCGTCAAACTGCTCGAGGACGAGCTTCCAGACCGACGGCGGGGCATGCCGCTCGAGCTCGTTGGGCCCGTATCGCTGCAGCCGCGCCGCCGCCTCCTGGGAGCTGAGGCCGCGGTCCGCCGAGACGCCCAGCTCCGCGAGGCACTCGCTCGGGGTGCGCGCCCACGCCGGGAAGACCGTCGCGGCGGTGTCCGGCCCGGGAGCGGCGGATCCGTCCCGCCGCTTGCCTTCGTCCTGCCCGCCCTTACCCATTGGGTCGCCGACTCTCTAGATTCGAACGTAGAGGAGGCGTCCCTACTGTCCCGGGCCACCGAGGCCGCGAGATCGCATGGAACAGAAACCCTAGAAGAGGGAAGGGAGCGGAGGAGGCGGCGGCGCGGAGACTGGGCAAGGAGGCGATGGCGATTGGTGGCGCAGCGCAGAAGCAAAAGGGAGGGGTGCGAAGCGTTCTCCTATCCCTTTTTCTATATAGTGGTTCTATATAATGGCGTAAACTATTTTATAATAATTGCGGGCGTAAATGGACGGATAGATTGGGAGGAAATAGTTTAGTGGGCGATTAAATAAGGGAATTCGTGGGCTGCGCTCGCCGGTTTATCCCTTTGCTTCCTTGGACTCTTGTGGCTCTGCAGGTGGGGCCGAGAAGGGGCGCCCACGTGGGGACAGTCTGTCAGTGACAAGAGCGTTCGTTAACGTGGCGGATGGGGTCAGTTCGTTGTGAACTTGTGATGATGAGGTGTGCGGGTTAATTAACCGGGTAGAGGCAGCGGAGCTTCGTGTTTGCGATAGATGCCTTGCTTGAGCCGGGAGGAGTTCGGCGACGTCAGCAGGAGAAGCCTGGTGACGCCACGTGTGCGCCCGGGGATCTGGGCTTCGAGGCCCGTTGGCGTTTGGGCCTGCGCGAGCACGGGAAAAGGGTCTGCCGCTCCTTGCTCTCGAGACTGAAACGTGGGGCCTCTATTGCGCGCCGCTTTGCTCGGATCGGGCCGCGAGGAATCTTTTTTGCAAAAAAAAAAAGTGCGACGTTAGCCGAGCCAACCGGTTTCCTCCACGTCTCCCGAGCGAAAGTTGGTGCCCGTGACGCCACACGCACCAATGGCGAGGCGCCACGTCATCACCCGCTCCAGGCAAAGCTGGCCTGCAGCTGGCACTGGCAGGCAGGCTGCGGAAAGTTCTTGGAAGCGCCCCGGCGCGCCGGGCGGCGAGGAGGCACGCAGCCAGCACCGTTCCGGGTCCGGCCGAGACACGGAGTTTTGGTGGGCTTTGGAGCCATATTTTTTTCAGCCCATAAATAGTAATTTTAGCTATGCCTTGTCAGCTAAATAAGTCCAAATAAATACGGGATGGCAGACCGCCGCTGCCGGTGTCCGGCAACGACACAAGATTCGCGGCAGCGCGCCGCACGCTCACATGGCGCGCCCCGTGCCGTGCCGCCGGCCCGTCGCCGTGCGGTCTAGGCTTGCACGCTCGGGGAATCACGCACGGTTCGCGATCGCCCGAGCAGCTGGAAGTCGCCGGCCGTGCTACGGACGACGCACGGACAGCGCGCGCAGATCTGGGCAGCTGGGCTACAGAACAGGCGCGAGGCACGTTGCTGTCCGTCGGCCGGCCCCCGGGTGACGGCGCTGCAGGCATCGAACTGAAGGCGCGTTTAGATGAAAAAAAAATTGGGTTTTTGGCTACTATAACACTTGCGTTTGTATTTAGCAATTAGTATTTAATTATGGACTAATTAGGTTCGAAAGTTTCGTCTCGCGATTTCTCATCCAATTAGTTTTTTTTTCCGTCTATATTTAGTACTCCATGCATATACCGTAAGATTCGATGTGATAGGTACTGCATAAAAATTTTTAGAAACTAAAAAGGCCCTGAATTGTAGCAGACTGCCTGTACACAGTGCTACCGGGCGAGGACAAGGGGGGCAAGGGATCGGTGCTTCTGCTTTTGCGGTACGGCGTGGTACAGGAGGAGATACTCCGAATCGTGTCCGCACTTCGGCGTGGCGGGTCCCGTCCCGTGGCCAGGCAGAACCGCACATGCGACGGCCACGATTGGCAGGCAGTGCGCACGGGAGACAGCCAACCTGGACGTGGAGAGGGTGCGCTCTGCGTGACACCACGCTACTACGACAGCAGGTGTATATCGAAAAGGAAGGGTGGACGGTGGAGAGAGATTGGAGCTCTGGCATCCATCCGTGTATGCACGAATGCGGCCGTGGAATGAGTTATCTGACTTGAGTAGCTACTAGTACTAGCTCGAAAGCAAGGGCCCCTGTTGATGTTGGGATTGGATGCGAGCACCAGGAGACGATCGAGTTCGATCTAATATTGAGACGGCAAGGGCAAGATTTTCTGCTGAAGTGCAAGATTTGTGCTCATCACCGATGCTTGTTTTTTTTAAAAAAAAAGAAGAAGATTTAACTCGGATTCTAGTAAAGCCATAGAGTTATACAAGCGGGGGATTCTAGCTGACGATGAGCAACAAATCTAATCTGAGAAGTCCATAGCGAAGAAACATCCCAAGCCATAACAGAGTAAAATATTATGTAACTACATGTCTCAACGAAGCTTTCTTGTTCACCCGCTTAGTTAAACAATGTGCTATTACTTGTCTTGGCTTTTCGTCTTTCTCCTTGAGAAGGTATGTCTAAATCTGCACAAGATTAATACCCATATAAATCACAACAGTCGGTAGATTGAACAATGCTCTTATGACGACAAGGAAATAAGGAGTGCGTCATCCATGTGTGTCAAGCGCTAGAAGCTGCAGCTTTGCAATTCTTTTCTTCATTTGGATGGCCTTTTAATGTTAGGGTTGAGTTTTAAGTTAGCTATTGTCGACAGAATATGCTCGGCAGTCCATCGAGGGGTATCCCGCGATGGTAGATTTGTCGGTGGGGTGCGCGTGATCAGGAACCGGATGGTGACACAAGGCGCAGAGACAGCGATTTAGATAGGTTCGGACCGTCTGATCGACGTAATACCCTACATCCTGTGCCTTTGGTGCATTGTATTGATCTGTATGTAGATCTGATCTGATAGATCATATCCGCTAGGGGGCCCCTACCTCTCCTTATATACTCTGGATGAGGTAGGGTTACAAGTAAAGTAGCCTATTTGGTACTATACAATGTCTTGCGGTGCACGCTGAACAGCGCCGTGCACGCCTTAACCTTATGGGCCGGGCCACCCCTTGGGGCGTAGCCCATGTCTTGGGGGTCATACCCCCACAGCTAGTCTCCGAGCCTGACAGTAGGTGACGTAGTCACGTGGTGTCAGGATCAGAAAGTAGAAGACCAGCCGAGCAGGCAGCCAGTCCCCGGGCGTAGCCTCGAGATGAGAACAAGCATATTCACCGCAAGGTGAAGTGTGCTCACTTAGTCCCCGAGCCTGTTGAAAGATGAAGAATAAATCTTGTAGCGGGGTCAAAGAAAAAGAAGTCTGAAAGCTTGCCGACGTTGTCCGACATGTGCGTATCAAGATCCCAGATGTGCTGCCCAAGATCAGCACCATAATCCGAACAGCATGGAGCAGCTTGATAGCACACCAACGAGACGTAACAAGATCCGAGCACCGAGGAGTCCCCAGCGTAGCCGACGATGTCCGACCAACCAGGGAGTTCCCGACGTAGATGGCGATGACCGAGAACTGAGGAGCAAGGAGTTCCGGGTGTAGGCGGCGATGACCGAGCACCGAGGAACAAGGAGCGAGGAGTCCCAGACGTAGGCGGCGATGTCCGAGCATCGAGGAGCAAGGAGTCCCCAGCAACGCTGGTGATGACCGAGCACCGAGGAGTAAGGGGTCCCCGATGTAGGCGGTGACATCCGAGCACCAAGGAGTCCCCGACGTAGGCGGTGATGTCCGAACACCGAGGAGTCCCCGGCGTAGGCGGCAATGACCGAGCACCGAGGAGCGAGGAGCGAGGAGTCCCCGGCGTAGGCGGCGATGACCGAGCACCGAGGAGCGAAGAGTTTCCGGCGTTGCTGGTGATGACCGAGCACCGAGGAGTCCCCGGCGTAAGCGACGATGTTCGAGCACCGAGAAGAGAGGAGTCCCCGACGTCGCTGGTAATGACCGAGCACCGAGGAGCGAGGGGTCCCTGATGTAGGCGGCGACGTCCGAGCACCAAGGAGTCCCCGGCGTAGGTAGCGATGTCCAAGCACCGAGGAGTCCCCGACGTAGGCGGCGATGATCGAGCACCGAGGAGCGAGGAGCGAGGAGTCCCCGGCGTAGGCGGTGATGACCGAGCACCGAGGAGCGAGGAGTCTTCGGCGTCGCTAGCGATGACCGAGCACCGAGGAGCGAGGGGTCCCCGATGTAGGTGGCGACGTCCGAGCACCAAGGAGTCCTCGACGTAGGCGGCGATGTTAGAGCACCGAGGAGTCCCCGGCGTAGGCGGTGATGTCTGAGCACCGAGGAGCGAGGAGCGAGGAGTCCCTAGCGTTGCTGGCAATGACCGAGCACCAAAGAGCGAGGAGTCTCCGGCATCGCTGGCGATGACCGAGCACCGAGGAGTCCCCGGCGTAAGCGGCGATGTCCGAGCACCAAGGAGTCCCCGATGTAGGTGGTGATGTCCGAGCACCGAGGAGTCCTTGGCATAGGCGGCGAGGTCCAAGCACCGAGGAGTGCCCCGCGTAGGCGGTGAGGTCTGAGCACCGACGTAGCTAACGATGTCCGTGCAGTGAAGTGTGCCCACTTAGTCCTCGAGCACGAAGAATCCAAGGGACGAGGAGTAACCGGCGTCGCTGGCGATGAAGCATGAGCGATGAATAGTTTGGTCGACTAGTCGGCGATGAAGTGAACATTGAGTAGAAACGATCGGCGAACAGTCCGATCAACTAGTCGATGATGGAGTCCATGAACCAAGCGGGCCGACCAGTTGATCGGTGGAGAAGTTCGAGCACCAGGTGGTCCGATCACCTAGATGATGATCCTACAATACAAATATGTAGAACGGGTAGTACATTATGTAAAAATAAATGAGCTCTGGAGAAAAATTAGCAATGGTGATGAAACAGCGTATGCAGTTCGCCGATCAGTTGGCGTGAAAATACATTTATGTTTAATATAAACCACCCAAACAGTTAGTGTATAGCTGAGTCTTCAGCCCTAGCTAGCCCATAGTCCATAACGTCGAGCGCGGAGCCCATGCATGTGTAGGAGGAACAAGCGTGACCAAGGAGCCGCTGCCGATCACCCATAACACAGAACGTGGAGCCCGTAGCACGTGTAGGGAGGAGCTGGAGACAGGGCCATCTCTGGAGGCGTCCGAGCATCAACGTGACTGTTTGAGGGTTCAGAAAATCATTTGGAGAGCAAATATGAAGAAAATAGTTCAGAGAAACATTGTGGTGATATACGAAGATCAGAGAATATTTAGAAGAACGTTAAAGCGTGACTTAGCTTTGGACAGAGCGTCTGGTTAGCGGCGTATGGCGTTGTCTGATCGGCGTTGATGGCGAGCACCTGGCGGGCGGTGAGTTGTTGGTGAAGACAACCTCGGAGGTGGTTCTAAGATCAGATCTGCTGTCGCAGGGGCTGGTGTAGCAGCGATGAATCGTCGTCGTGGACCGACATGGTGAAAGGTCCTAATGGCTAGAGGAGGGGTGAATAGCCTAATAAAAATTTCTACAACAACACTTAACAAAATGGTTAGATAATTATGAGGCGAAGCAAGTGTTGCGCTAGCCTACTCAAAATGCAAGCCACCTACCACAATTCTAGTTTAGATAGTATCTATTCACACAATAGCTATGACACCACCCTATGTTAATGTGCTCTCAAAGGCTAACTAAAGAGCCACACCAACCAAGCAAGCAAGCTCTCACAACTAGCTACACTAAAGAGCTTGACAACTAGTTTGCGGTAATGTAGAAAGAGTGATCAAGAAGGTTATACCGCCGTGTAGATGAAGGAGCCAATCAATCACAAGGATGAATAACAATGAAGACCAATCACCTCGGAATCAATGATGAACACAATGAATTTTACCGAGGTTCACTTACTTGCCGGCAAGTTAGTCCTCGTTGTGGCGATTCACTCACTTGGAGGTTTACGCGCTAATTGGCTTCACACGCCAAAGCCTCAAAAGGGTGCCGCACAACCAATACAAGATGAGGATCACACAAGCCACGAGCAATCTACTAGAGTACCTTTTGGCTCTTTGTCGGGGAAAGGTTAAGAACCCCTCACAACCACCACGATCGGAGTTGGAGACAATCACCACCCTCTGCTCAACAATCCTTGCTGCTCCAAGCCATCTAGGTGGTGGCAACCACCAAGAGTAACAAGTAAAATCCGTAGCGAAACACGAACACCAAGTGCCTCTAGATGCAAACACTCAAGCAATGCACTTGAATTCACTCCCAATCTCACAAAGATGATGAATCAATGATGGAGATGAGTGGGAGGGCTTTGGCTAAGCTCATAAGGTTGCTATGTCAATGAAAATGGCCAAAGGTGTTAGCTTCAACCGGCCATGGGGCTTAAATAGAAGCCCCCACGAAATAGAGCCGTTGGCTCAAAAACGCGGGCTGACTGCGCGTCGACCGGACGCTCCGGTCCAATTGACCGGACACAGCACTAGACGCTTCAGTCATGAATACTGGACGTGTTCGGTAGGTCGACCGGACGTGTCCGGTCTCTCTTAGACCGCCACGTGTCTAGTTCAAGACAAGGTAGCCATTGCAGCATACTTTCATGCGATCGGACACTCAGACCGGACATAGAACTGTGAATGACCAGACGCTGAGCCACTGAGTCCAGTCGAGTCCACTAAGCCACTAGGCCGACCGGACACGTCTGTTAGAAAACGACCGGATGCTGAGCCTCAGTGTCCGGTGGAGTACAGTAAGCATCCATGCTCATCCGGACACGTCCAGTGATATCGGATCGGACGCTGCCAGCGTCCGATCGACTGCTCTACCGAACACTGCGTTTTCTGATTCACACCAGACACGTCCGGTCATAGAGTTCATCACCAAATACCAGACGTGTACGGTCACCATACTAGACGTGTCCGGTCACTCTGTAACCAGCGCAACTAACTCCTTTTCAACTCTATCTTCTTCACCCTTGCTCAAATGTGCCAATCACCAAGTGTATCACCTTATGCACATGTGTTAGCATATTTTCACAAACATTTTGAAGGGTGTTAGCACTCCACTAGATCCTAAATGCATATGCAATGAGTTAGAGCATCTAGTGGCACTTTGATAACCGCAATCCGATACAAGTTTCACCCCTCTTAATAGTACGGCTATCAATCCTAAATGTGATCACACTCTCTAAGTGTCTTGATCACCAAAACAAAATAGCTCCTATGGTTTATACCTTTGCCTTGAGCTTTTTGTTTCTCTTTCTTCTTTCCAAGTCCAAGCACTTAATCATCATCATGGTATCATCATCATCATGCTATGATCTTCATTTGCTTCATCACTTGGGGTGTGCTACCTATCTCATGATCACTTGATAAACTAGGTTAACATTTAGGGTTTCATCAATTCACCAAAACCAAACTAGAGCTTTCAATCTCTCCCTTTTTGGTAATTCATGATAACCCTTTCACAAAGATATGAATTAAAATTCAATTGAATCCATGTTGCTTGCCCAAGCATATTTACCATGTGTAAAAGGATATGGACAAGTTTCATGAACCCTAAATGGTAGCAATTGCTCCCCCTACATATGTGCTAAGAGTTTGGATAGTAGCTTGCACATATACTTAGATAGGAAATATAGGAGACAGTGTCTACCAAATGATGCTAAGGTATAAAAGATAGACCTTTGAAGCGTGATACCAATCGGAGTGCACCAATATACCATCCTTAGCACCATGGTTAGCTCAATACCACTTGGAAATATTTGGAAATGAAAGTTATCTAGTGATTTCATTTCATCATTCAATCTAACAACTAGCATACATCACACAAGCATGGATATTTTAAATTTAGAACTTATGACATGCAAGCACACATATAAAATGCACATTCAAATGCACCATACAAGTTTATGAGCTTGCTCCTCCTACTTGTGTGCTCAAAATTTTAGTTGATCCCTTTTCTTTGTCATATCTCTCCCCCTATGTTATATATCAAGATATCTTTATATTTCTCTCCCTTTATGATATTTCTTCCCCTTTTTCACTATCTTTGCTACTATCTTTATTTCTCTCCCTATTTGTCATCAATGACCACAAATGTTCAAAATATAGATAGTATTACTTGTAGGGTCAAGATTATCAATGCCAATCAATGGGGTGAGGATCATTTTTCCAAATTTGGTCCAATCTAGATTATTTGCCAAAGATATTTAACTCGGTTTGATCCAAGGACAAGCTTTTTCACACCTCCAAATGAGGGTTATCTTGTACCATGTTGAGTTAAACACTTAGAGCTCATATTCTAGATAAAACACTCGGTTTACAAGCCCATAAACATGTCATATGCTACCACTAGATCAAGTCAAGCATAGAAGCAATAGTGATACCATATAGACATTAAAATCATTTGATTTTCATAAATGAGCCTAATAAAATAGAACCACTAGAAAAGTCCTAATAAAATTGAAAATGTGACTAGATGCACTAATCATGTCCTTAGCAAAGATGTATGTCATGCCAATCAACTTTTACCTTGGATTGCTCGAAGGAGAGGCATGCCATATGAGTGAGGGGTGCATCAACACATATTTGAGAAATCCAATATGTTCAACTCATTCCTTAGCTTGCAAAACCTTTTCTCATCCAATGGCTTGGTAAATATGTCGGCAAGTTGATCTTCGGTGCCTACACTCTCAATGCAAATATCCCCTTTTTGTTGGTGATCTCTTATGAAATGGTGGCGGACATCAATGTGCTTTGTTCTTGCATATTGAATCAGATTGTTGATGAGGACATCGCCACGCTAGACACACCGACGCCATGGTCTTCCCCAAGTTGCAATTCGTTTCCAACTCAGCTGCCACGTCGTCCTCGGATTCAGCAGACACGTCGTCACTGTTTTGGTCATAACTTCCTCATACGACATCGAAACGGGCCGTTCTTGGATGCGTTGGAAAGGGGACGACGATGCCGTCGTTTTGGATCTGGTCCCAGCTCCAGAAGGTCCGTGGATCATTCTGTGTGACCACGGCAAGGTGCTGTGTCACCTATTTGGGCCAACTTGGCCATGTATCGTGTTGGGCCTTAAGCCCAAGTTGTGGGCGCCCAACCCCTGGCCGTCCCCAACCCTAGGTCGAGTCTTAGACTATAAACACAGCCGCCGCCGCTGCTATACAATTGGGTTTTTGTTTAGAGTTTAGTTTTCCCTCGAGAAACTGAATCGTTCATTGTAACTGTGGTGACAAATCCTTTTACAGTGATCCAGGGCCCCTGTTCTTGATCTCCTCCACTGTGTCGATTAGTCCTTTGGAACCGAGTTCTTGAACCCTCTATTGATATTCGTGTCATTCATATTTGCAATTTCAGATTGCGTGTTTTACCTTCTTGCTTGTGCTCTTCGATTCGCTTGCAGGAAAAGCCTTCTTGGCGAGGTCAATCAAGTTGTGCTTGGTTGATAACCAACGGAGCGGTGGTGTAACGGTTGCAGGGTTCGAATCGTGTCTGATTTGAAGCCGAATCGCCAACGTCGAGATCTCCACAAATCGAACTTACCGGCTACCTCTCGGAAGATCGGGCCTGTACTCATCAATTGGTATCAGAGCAAGATGGAGTCGAGGACGACTCCAATTCGAGAAGGGGAGGATGATGAGGACATCGCCACGCTGGACACACCGACGCCATGGTCTTCCCCAAGTTGCAATTCGTTTTCAACTCAGCTGCCACGTCGTCCTCGGATTCAGCAGACACGTCGTCACTGTTTTGGTCATAACTTCCTCATACGACATCGAAACGGGCCGTTCTTGGATGCGTTGGAAAGGGGACGACGATGCCGTCGTTTTGGATCTGGTCCCAGCTCCAGAAGGTCCGTGGATCATTCTGTGTGACCACGGCAAGGTGCTGTGTCACCTATTTGGGCCAACTTGGCCATGTATCGTGTCGGGCCTTAAGCCCAAGTTGTGGGCGCCCAACCCCTGGCCGTCCCTAACCCTAGGTCGAGTCTTAGACTATAAACACAGCCGCCGCCGCTACTATACAATTGGGTTTTGTTTAGAGTTTAGTTTTCCCTCGAGAAACTGAATCGTTCATTGTAACTGTGGTGACAAATCCTTTTACAGTGATCTAGGGCCCCCGTTCTTGATCTCCTCCACTGTGTCGATTAGTCCTTTGGAACCGAGTTCTTGAACCCTCTATTGATATTCGCGTCATTCATATTTGCAATTTCAGATTGCGTGTTTTACCTTCTTGCTTGTGCTCTTCGATTCGCTTGCAGGAAAAGCCTTCTTGGCGAGGTCAATCAAGTTGTGCTTGGTTGATAACCAACGGAGCGGTGGTGTAACGGTTGCAGGGTTCGAATCGTGTCTGATTTGAAGCCGGATTGCCAACGTCGAGATCTCCACAAATCGAACTTACCGGCTACCTCTCGGAAGATCGGGCCTGTACTCATCAATTGGTATCAGATATTTCAGGTTTACCGTGAGGTATAATCTCGTTTGCCTTAGATTCATATTTGTTCATTACCTAGAGTCCACAAAAAGCCCAAAAATATTTCAATTTCCGTTGTCCTATCGCCCTTTGTGCCTTTGCAATTTCGTTTCAGATTCGTGTTGTTGAGTTTGTGTCCGTGGTCGAGTCTTGTTGCTGGTTTAGGATTGTGTTCGTGGTCGTAGTTCAATCGCCCGTTGCTGTGATTTTGTTTTCCGCCGCTATCCCATCCACCGTTCCCAAACAACAAGTCGAAGCCACCACATTACTCGACTTGCCCCGCTAGCCGCCTTGTGTAACTTCTCGCCGCCGCGCAAACCCTACATAGGTTGCCAGCCGCTCTTATTTTGCCTGCATCGCAGCCCTCCTTACATCATCAGGCGAATACCTACTGTTGTGATCGGTGTTAGAGTTTAGGGACGCTTTGCCCTAACTGCCGCCGCCGTGTTGTGCCTCCCGGAAAACATACCTTGACATACCTTCGGTAAAACAGGCATAACTTTTCGCTCGTTTATCAGAAAAATCTGAAATTTTTTGTGTAGCTTCTTGACACCATTTGGACCCGACCCAAACTCGGCTTCGCCCTGTTTGGTTTCATCAGAATTGCCAAAAAAATTCGGGAAAATATAGAAAAAAAATTGTCAAAGTTTTTGCACGCTTTTCAGAGAACGTGCTGAATTTCTGTAGACCACATCCCACCTCAATTGTAGGTGCCAATTTTTGTGGTTGCCTCTTTTGTAATCCTTATTCAGAGAAAAGTATAAAAAAATAGTAAAAAAAAGTTTGTTTCCTACTAGTGCCTTTTGGGAAAATCCGGGAAAAATTCAGGAAAAAGGAGAAATCCGGGCTATTTGCTTGTTCTGTGAGTTCTTTCGATCGTCCTTTGTTTTCACCTTGTTGCGCTACGTCTCGACACGTCTTAGCCAGCAACTGTGATTTGTACTTTGGATCCAGATTGAACAATCGCTACTCTGCACTCGTTAATTGCTAATCCTTGCTGTCATATTGTGTGCCTACCCATAGCTCCACATATTCTTCTGTCAGCACAGGTTCATCTTGCAACTGTTACCCACGCTCAACAACAGATTGCTTCGCCACTTTGGTTTTGCTCCTGTTTGGCGTTGGTAAGAATACAGGCAAGACGGTGGTAAGCCGCTTGTGATTTTGCATTCCACTTTCACCACCACCACTTGTTGCCTTTTAGTTGATAGGGATAATACTTTGGTGTTGTCTTTTTCTATCTTCTAACCATGGCAGGAACTCCGACGGACTTCAATGAGTGCGTGTCCAAGGGCGAGCTTGCAACGTTCATGACTGAACAACGCAATCTTATGACCGAGCTGACGCGCAACGTGAACAATCTGGTCACCCGCATTGAACAGCTTGAGCAACGCCCTCCACCTTATCATGCTGATGATGAAGATGCTGGTGATGAAGATGCGTATGCTGACGGTGGTGCCCGTCGCCGCCTCAACTTCAATCGTCGCGGTATGGCAGGTAATAATCATGGTAATAATGATCCTTTTGCTAAGATTAAATTTAGTCTACCACCTTTTGCTGGTAATGTTGATCCAGAGGCATATTTAGATTGGGAGCTTTCTGTTCAACAAAAATTTGATTCTCATAATGTCCCTGCTGAGCATAGAGTTAGACTTGCTACCAGTGAGTTTACTACTTTTGCGTTGTTCTGGTGGAGTGATCTTTGCAATGCCAATAATGCTGCTGCTGTGCCTCAAACTTGGAATGTTTTAAAGCAACGTATGAAATCTCGTTTTGTTCCTCCTTATTACCAACGTGATTTACGTTTGAAACTACAAACTTTAAAACAAGGTGATAAAGGAGTAGAAGCATACTATCAAGAATTGATTATTGGTTTAGCACGTTGTGGTATAAATGAAGATGATGATGATGCTAGTGCTAGATTTTTTGGTGGTTTAAACCATGATATACAGAACATACTTGATTATAAAGAATGGCGCAATTTTTCCCAATTGTATCATCTTGCTATTAAGGCCGAATGAGAAGTACAGGGACGCAAACAACACCAGCCTTTCAGGTCTAACAATGGGAGGAATTTTCAGCAGCGTTCTGAGCTGGAGACGCCCAAGCTTCCTGTTGCACCACAGCCATCTACACCTCCATTTTCTTCCGGGGTAAGTAAATTGTCTAATGTGCAGTTTCCACAGCTGAAGAAAGGTGGCACTCCGGGTGCTTCTACTAGCTCCTCCTCGTCCAGCTCTAAAATCATTTGCCACCGATGCAAAGGCATGGGACATGTCATGAAGGAATGCCCCAGTCGTCGCGCTTTCATTGCTACCGAGGATGGATATGTAAGTGCTAGTGATGTTGAAGATGATTTAGCCCTTGCTGCTAACATTGATGCAGATCCCATCGAGGGCGATCATGACAAGGAGGCCATCACCATTGACTCTGTCGCTGCTGCCGCGGACTACCCTAGCCTTCTTGTGCAGCGTGTGTTGAGTACACGTGTGGGTCATGAAGACGAGATGAAGATCCAACGCCACAATTTATTCAACATGTATCTCATTGTGCAGGGTTGTCGTGTTCTTACTATCATTGATAGCGGGAGTTGCAACAACTTGGTGAGTTCAGATTTGGTTGACAAGCTTGGCTTGACCACACGACAACATTCGTATCCATATAAACTTCAATGGTTCAATTATAGTGGTAAGACTAAGGTAACTAAATCAGCACGCATTAGCTTTTTCACAGGCTCTTATCATGATACTGCTGATTTTGATGTTGTCCCTATGCAAGCTTGTTCCATTTTGTTAGGTCGCCCATGGGAATTTGATAATGATGCCTTACATCATGGTAGAACTAATACATACACTATCATACATAAGGACAAGAAAATTACATTGCTGCCTTTGTCTCCTATGGATATTATTAAACATGCTAATGAGATCAAAAATAAACCTCCAACAGACATTGCTAAAAATAATGGGATTAAGTTAAAAGGAGGTGCTTTTCTTGCTACAACTCCTGCTACTGCTGAGTTATGTGATAATCCTGATGCACCATGTTATACTATGTTTTATCAACCTTTTATGTCTGGTGCATTGCCTGCTGTCACTAACCTTTTGCAGGAGTTCGCTGATGATGGGATGGAGTCGAGGACGACTCCAATTCTACAAGGAGGGGATAATGAGGACATCGCCAAGATGGAGTCGAGGATGACTCCAATTCGAGAAGGGGAGGATGATGAGGACATCGCCACGCTGGACACACCGACGCCATGGTCTTCCCCAAGTTGCAATTCGTTTCCAACTCAGCTGCCACGTCGTCCTCGGATTCAGCAGACACGTCGTCACTGTTTTGGTCATAACTTCCTCATACGACATCGAAACGGGCCGTTCTTGGATGCGTTGTAAAGGGGACGACGATGCCGTCGTTTTGGATCTGGTCCCAGCTCCAGAAGGTCCGTGGATCATTCTGTGTGACCACGGCAAGGTGCTGTGTCACCTATTTGGGCCAACTTGGCCATGTATCGTGTCGGGCCTTAAGCCCAAGTTGTGGGCGCCCAACCCCTGGCCGTCCCCAACCCTAGGTCGAGTCTTAGACTATAAACACAGCCGCCGCCGCTACTATACAATTGGGTTTTGTTTAGAGTTTAGTTTTCCCTCGAGAAACTGAATCGTTCATTGTAACTGTGGTGACAAATCCTTTTACAGTGATCCAGGGCCCCCGTTCTTGATCTCCTCCACTGTGTCGATTAGTCCTTTGGAACCGAGTTCTTGAACCCTCTATTGATATTCGCGTCATTCATATTTGCAATTTCAGATTGCGTGTTTTACCTTCTTGCTTGTGCTCTTCGATTCGCTTGCAGGAAAAGCCTTCTTGGCGAGGTCAATCAAGTTGTGCTTGGTTGATAACCAACGGAGCGGTGGTGTAACGGTTGCAGGGTTCGAATCGTGTCTGATTTGAAGCCGGATCGCCAACGTCGAGATCTCCACAAATCGAACTTACCGGCTACCTCTCGGAAGATCGGGCCTGTACTCATCAGTTGGTTAGCTTGATTGTACTCTCATTGTCACATAGCAATGGCACTTTTTTGAACTTGATTCCAAAGTCACTCAAAGTGGCCTTCATCTAAAGTATTTGTGCACAACAACTACCGACGGATATGTATTCAGCTTTGGCGGTTGATAATGCAACACTATTTTGCTTCTTTGATGACCATAAGACAAGTGATCTTCCCAACAATTAACATGTGCCCGAGGTGCTCTTCCTTTCAACCTTGCATCCCGCATAATCCGAGTTGGAGTTACCAACTAGCTCAAACTTTGCTTCTTTGGGATACCACAAACCAACATTTGGTGTATGCTTCAATTACCTCAATATTCTCTTTATAGCCTTCAAATGACTTTATCTTGGTGAGGCTTGAAATCTTGCACACATGCATACACTAAACATGACATCCGGCATGGATGCGGTCACATAGAGTAGGCTTCCAATCATAGACCGATACAACTTTTGATCCACCATATTTCCACTTGCATCACTATCCAAGTTGCCATTGGTTCCCATTGGTGTGCTAATGACTTTGCTATCACACATGCCAAATTTCTTGATCATGTCCTTGATATACTTTCCTTGACTTACAAATGTACCATTCTTCAATTGCTTGATTTGAAGACCAAGGAAGTAACTTAACTCTCCAATCATGGACATTTCAAACTCATTAGCCATCATCTTTCTAAATTCATCACAAAAGTCTTGATTGGTTGATCCAAATATGATATCATCAACATAGATTTGCAATACAAATAGATATTTTCTAATCTTCTTGATAAAAAGAGTGGTGTCAACCTTGCCCATTGTGAACCCTTTAGAGAGTAGGAAATCCCTTAATCTTTCATACCATGCTCTAGGTACTTGCTTCAAGCCATATAATGTTTTCTTCAACTTGTATACATGGTTGTGTTTCTTATCATCTTCAAAACTGAGAGGTTGCTCAACATATACTTCTCCATTGATGTAGCCATTGACAAATGCACTCTTAACATCCATTTGATAGAGCTTGATGTTGTGGGCACAAGCATAGGCTAGCAAGATTCTAATTGCTTCCAATCTAGCAACTGGGGCATATGTTTCTCCAAAGTCAAGACCTTCAACTTATGTATAGCCTTGTGCTACCAATCTTGCTTTGTTCCTTACTACTATCCCATCTTGATCTTGCTTGTTTCTAAAGACCCATTTGGTTCCAATCACATTGTGTCCCTTTGGTCTCTCTACTAATTTCCATACTTGATTTCTTGTGAAGTTATTCAATTCTTCATACATAGCATTCACCCAATCAACATCTTTCAATGCTTCATCTATCTTCTTTGGTTCAATGGATGACACAAATGAGAAGTGTTCACAAAATGATGCCAATCTTGATCTTGTTCGTACACCTCTTGAAATATCACCAATGATAGTATCTAATGGATGATCTCTTGCAACATTGGTTGGTTGGAGCATTAGGACTTGATTGTTTGCACTTGCTTGATCATTTGGTTGAGATGATGTACTAGCTACTTGATCTTATTCATTGTCATGAGAGCCACTTGTGCTAGCTTGATTTGTATCATCTTGCACATTTGAGTTAGAGAGCACTTGCACTTGATCATCTTCATTATCATTCACTTGCCTAGGCCTTAATTCACCAATATCTATGTTCTTCATGGCATTTGAAAGTTGAATGCCTCTAACATCTTCCAAGTTCTCATTCTCTACTTGTGAACCCTTGGTTTCATTAAATTCAACATCATGAACTTCCTCAAGAGTATCACTATCTAAATTCCAAACTTTATATGCTTTGCTTGTAGTGGAATATCCAAGTAGGAATCCTTCATCATATTTCTTGTCAAACTTACCCAATCTAGTGCCTTTCTTTAAGATATAGCATTTACAACCAAAAAACCCAAAAATATGCAATGTTGGACTTTCTACCATTTAAGAGCTCATATAGTGTCTTCTCTTTCAATTGGTGACAATAGAGGCGGTTGCTACAATAGCAAGCCGTGTTAATAGCTTCGGCCCAAAAAGATTGACTCACATTGTACTCACTAAGCATAGACCTTGCTATATCAATGAGTGTTCTATTCTTTCTCTCAACAAGGCCATTTGATTGGGGTGTGTACTTGGCTAAGAATTGATGTCTAATTCCAAATTCATCATATAACTCATCAATTCTAGTGTTCTTGAACTCACTACCATTGTTACTTCTAACTCTCTTGATGGTTGTTTCAAACTCATTATGAATGCTCTTAACAAATGACTTGAATATTGCAAACACATTACTTTTGTCCACTAGAAAGAATACCCATGTGTATCTAGTGTAGTCATCCACTATCACAAAGCCATATTTGTTTCCACCGATACTAGTGTATTGTGTTGGCCCAAACAAATCCATATGCAATAACTCAAATGCTTTACTAGTGCTCATCATACTTTTCTTAGGATGGGTGTTTCCAACTTGTTTGCCGGCTTGACAAAAGCTACAAAGCTTATCCTTTTCAAACACAACATCTTTCAAGCCTTTAACTAAGTCATGCTTAACCAATCTATTCAATTGTTTTATTTCAACATGACCAAGCCTTCTATGCCATAACCAACCCATGCTAGACTTAGTGAACAAGCATGTAGATAACTTAGCTTCACTAGCATTGAAATCAACCAAGTATAGATTCTCATATCTAAAACCATTGAAGATCAAATTAGAGCCATCTACACTTATGATTTCTACATCATCTACCCCAAATATGCATTTGAATCTAAGAACACACAATTGTGCCATGGATAGCAAATTAAAGTTTAAGCTCTCTACTAGCAACACATTGGATATGCTCATGTCATTTGATATTGTAATCTTACCAAGCCCTTCGATCTTGCCTTTACCATTGTCACTAAATGTGATACTATCATAACCATCATTGCCATTGGTGTTGATTGAGTTGAACATCCTTGCATCACCGGTCATGTGTTGAGTGCACCCACTATCAAGAACCCAATGCCTTCCTTTGGCTTTGTAATTGACCTACAAAAGAAGATTAATTCTTTTTAGGTACCCAAACTTGCTTGGGTCCTTGTAGGTTAGTCACTAAGCTCTTTGGTACCCAAATGACTTTCTTCTTTGATCCCATCCATAGTTTACCAATGAACTTAGCCTTCACACCATTTGTACCCTTAGTAAGCATATAGCATGAATCAAGCATAATGGAGGATACATTAGCATTTTTGCTCTTGTTTTTGCATTCTTGCTCTTTGTGACCCACTTGTTTGCAACTAGTGTAAAACCGACCATTATTCTTCACAAAACTAGTCTTGTGAGGAGCAAAGGCCGCTTTGCCTTTCTTGGGAGTATAGCCTAATCCCTCTTTGTAGAGAGAAGCTCTTTGGCTACCCAAGCACATAAGCAAGCGGTCCTCACCACCATAAGCCTTAGCTAAGGTGTGAGTGAGCTTAGTGACCTCCTTCTTGAGGTTCTCATTCTCAACCACTAGTGAGCCATCACAAGTGAGACCATCACTACTAGATGAGATAGAAGTGGAAGTGCTATAAGAAGGGTTAGTAGGAGCAACAATGATAGGCATAGATAGTGATTCATCAATTGTATCACAAGTTAAACCTACATTGCAGGTTTCAACATGCTTCTTTTTATTTTGCTCATCAAGCAACAAGGAATGAGCCTTTTCAAGCTTTTTGTGAGCTTTGCTAAGCTTCTCATTGGCTTCCTCTAGCCTCTCATGAGATGCATTGAGCTCATCAAAGACTTGCTTAAGGTCTTTTGGTTCCTTATGCAAGCTTTTGCATTTCCTTCTCTTGATGTCAAAATGTTCTCTAGTATCTTCTAGCATGTCAAATAATTCATCTTTAGTGGGTTCATCATTATCACTATCACTATCATTTTAATTTTCATGTTCATTTTCATCATGTTCTTTATCACTTTCATTATCACAAGATTGTACCTTAGTGGCCTTAGCCATGAAGCATGATGAAGATTAGAAGAGAGAGGGCTTCTCATTGATAGCAATGCTTGCAAGAACCTTCTTCTTGGTGGTCTTGTGATTATCACTATCATCATCATCATCACTTGAGGAAGCATCACTATCCCAAGTGACTACATATGAACCACCCTTGTTCTTCTTGAAGGCCATCTTTTCCTTCTTCTCTTTCTTTTCCTTCTTGTCATTCTTCTTGTTTTTCTTGTTGTCATCATCATTGTCGCTATTGTATAGGCATTGAGCAATAAGATGATCTTTGCTTCCATACTTGAAGCACCTTCTTGACTCTTCTTTGTTCTTAGATGAAGACTTCTTTCTTCTATCATGGTAGCCCTTCTTCACCATGAACTTGCCAAATCTCTTGACAAATAGAGCCATCTTCTCATCATCATCATCATCCCATGATTCATCTTCTTCACTTGATGTTTCTTGCTTTGCTTTGCCCTTGGATGATGTGGCTTTGAATGCCATGCTCTTCTTCTTCTCATCCTTCTTCTCATCTTTCTTCTTCTTCTTTTCTTCCTTCTCATCATCATCTCTATATGTATCATCGGTCATGATGTCTCCCAACACTTGGTTTGGTGTCATGGTGTCCAAACCACTCCTCACTAGAATTGTGACCAATGTGCCAAATCTTGAAGGTAAGCATCTCAAGAACTTATGGGAGAAGTCCTTGTCCTTCACCTCTTCTCCAAGTGCTTTGAGATCATTGACAAGCACTTGAAGCCTATGAAACATCTCCGGCATACCCTCATCCTCCTTCATCTTGAAGCTTATAAACTTCTCCTTGAGAATATAAGCCTTTGCACCCTTCACGACTTGAGTGTCCTCAAATGATTCTTCTAACTTCTTTCAAGCCTCTTGAGCCATCTCAATATTCTTGATTTGCTCAAATATTCTCTTATCAATTGCATCATGAATAGCACTTAGAGCAATGTCATTGTTTTGGAGAAGTACTTCTTTGGCCGTGGTGGGATTCTCTGGATCACCAATCTCAATTTTGGTTTCTACCATCTTCCACACATTTCTATTGATTGACTTGATGTGTATGGTCATCTTTGACTTCCAATAAGGATAATTTGTGCCATCAAATTGGGGTGGCTTCTTAGTGTTGTTGATTTAAGCCATTTTTACACCGAAGGTTGTTAAGCCTCAAATCACGGTGACCTCCGCTCTGATACCACTTGAAAGGTCCTAATGGCTAGAGGGGGGGTGAATAGCCTAATAAAAATTTCTATAACAACACTTAACAAAATGGTTAGACAATTATGAGGCGAAGCAAGTATTACGCTAGCCTACTCAAAATGCAAGCCACCTACCACAATTCTAGTTTAGATAGTATCTATTCACACAATAGCTATGACACCACACTATGTTAATGTGCTCTCAAAGGCTAACTAAAGAGCCACACCAACCAAGCAAGCAAGCTCTCACAACTAGCTACACTAAAGAGCTTGACAACTAGTTTACGGTAATGTAAAAAGAGTGATCAAGAAGGTTATACCACTGTGTAGATGAAGGAGCCAATCAATCATAAGGATGAATAATAATGAAGACCAATCACCTCGGAATCAATGATGAACACAATGAATTTTACCGAGGTTCACTTGCTTGTCGGTAAGCTAGTCCTCGTTATGGCGATTCACTCACTTGGAGGTTCATGCGCTAATTGGCTTCACATGCCAAACCCTCGATAGGGTGCCACACAACCAACATAAGATGAGGATCACACAAGCCATGAGCAATTTGAAAGCATCTAGGCCCCTAGTTGGATTTCGGTGATTAATGACAATACAAGATTACTATGACTAACGTGTGTTTTGTAGAGGCAATTAAGTTAGGTTATGATAATGGAGATCAATTGGGCAATCAAGGTGGTCATGCCCCTATGATGGAAATCATTTCAGTTTTCAAAGGATGGACGACAAGGTTAAGGATGACTAGTTCTAAGTGTCGATTGGAATTGGAGAGACACTTAGAGTAGTTTAGGACTTTGTTTTTTCTTTGGCCGTACTATTAAGGGGGGTATGGACGGGTAGCTTGACCTAGATGAGTTTAGTGAGTTAGGTGTGGTACATACTTGTTAAAACTAGCACTAGGTAGCTCCACAACAGCCCAATGAACCTATGGAGCAAACTCCATTCACATATGATCGAGAGTTGGAAGTGAATGAAGGGTCAAATGCTGATCGGACGCTGGCTCTGGTCGGACCAGACGCTGGCTCCAGTTGGACCAGACACTGGCTGCAGGGTCTGATCAATTCATTTGATCAAGGAGATTGCGTCTGGTGTGACCGAACGCTGAGTGGCCGAGTGATCAGACATTGAGGACCAGCGTCCGGTCGACTCTAGTAAGGTTCCAAAAGAGAAAATCTGCAACTGGACGCGACCGGTCAGTATTGACCAGGCCCTGGGGGTTTAGCATCTAGTCAGGTACAGTAAGGTTCTAGTGATGGTTAAATAGGACTGGACACATCCGATCAGTGAGGATCGGACGCTGCCAGCGTCTGGTCAACACTTTAACACTAGTGTACGGGTTGAACTGACCGGAGTGTCCGGTCACCCCGCAAAGGCACATAACAGTTTATTTTTTAGCCCTTGTTATAAATAGAAGCTCCACTCGTGTGTGGAGTCACTTTTGCTCATTCCAACAGCTGAGAAACACATTTGTGAGTGCCAAGAAGAGAAAGGTCCTAGTGAGGTGATTGAGATTTGAGAATCCAAGAGAGTAGCCTCATTAGTGAATCAAGAGTAGCAAAGTGTGCATCCACCGTTCTCATTAGGCTTTGTGTGGTCAAATGAGAGTTTGTGCTTCTTACTCTTAGTGATCACCATCATCTAAATGGCTTGGTGGTGATTGGGAGCTTGGTGATCACTCGACGGAGCTTGTGGGTGACCCAACTCAAGTTGTAAGCGGTTGTGGGTGATTCACTACGATGGAGTGTCGAAGAATCAACCCATAGAGAGCACTTGATCCTTGCGCGGATCAAGGAGGAGCTATACCCTTGCGTGGGTGCTCCAATGAGGACTAGTGGGGAGTGGCGACTCTTCGATACCTCAGCAAAACATCGTCTTGTTCCTCTCTCTCTTTCTATTTGCTTTGAGCAATTCAATACTTATTTTTACATTCATAGAATTGCCATGCTAGAGTAAGTTTGAAACATAGGTTGCAAGTCCTTTGTGCGTTAGATTAATAGAAACACTTTTCTAGGCACAAGGGGTTAATTAGGCTAACCGTAGGATTTAATTATTGCAAGAAAATTTAGAATTAGCCCAATTCACCCCCCTCTTGGGCATCTTGATCCTTTCAATTAGGTATCAGAGCCTCGTGCTCTAGTTTTAAGCTTAACCGCTTAAGAGCAAGATATCTCACGGGGATGGACCTCCTCCTATCTTTAAGGGAGATGACTTTCATATTGGAAAATCCACATGGAGGCGTACTTAGAAGCTCTAGACGTTGGTATACTTAGAGCCACCTCACAAGGCTTCCCAAAACCTCAAGATGCTACACACTTACAAGGTGATGAGGTTAATTATGAAAAGTGGAATGCAAAGGCTCAAAACACCATCTTTAGAGGCCTTTGCAAAGATGTGTTCAACCGCGTAAGGAACCTACAAAGACGCCCATGCACTATGGTCAGGACGTTTGTGTGCTCCATGATGGAACCAAGAGTGAGCGTGAGGAACGCTATCATCTTGTAATTAAAAAGCTAAATTCATTTGAGATGCTTCCCAAAGAATGTGCTAATGAGATGTATTCATGTTTGAATGTTCTTGTAGAGGAAGTCAATGGGCTTGGACTTACTCAAATGTCACCATCCGATGTTGTGAGAAAGATCTTGAGTGTCCTCCCCATTGACAAATATGGGCATATTGTGACCATGCTACACCAAGGTGATCTTTCCACCACTACACCGACACTAAATCTTAGGAAAGATCAATGCTCATGAGATGTACATGCACTATCACGCCACAAGATGGCTCATCCTCTACCAAGAAGAAAGAGAAGGACTTAGCATTCAAAGCTAGCCAAGATAAGGGCAAAGCAAGACTTGAGTATGAGAGCTCAAGTGATGAAGAAGATGAAGATGAAGATCTTGCTCTCATGGTGAAGAAAGCCACCAAAATGCTAAAGAAGCTAAACAAGAGTGGCATCAAGTTTGACGGCAAGAAGAAGTTCTTCACAAGCTCTAGAAGAAAGCCAATCTCCGAAATGGATTGCTTCAATTGTGGTGAACTTGGTCATCTAGCACATCAATGCACCAAGCCCAAGAAAGACAAGTTCAAGAACAAGAACAAGGGCAAGAAAGATGACTCAAGTAACGAAGATGAAGATGAGAAGAAGAAGAACAAGCCATACAAGAAGAGAGATGGCAAAAAGAGAGACTTCCACAAGAAGAAGAAGAGTGGAAAGGCCTACATCATCGGTGATTGGCTCATGGACATTGATTCATCTAGTGGATCATCCGATGATGATAGTGAAAATGAGAAGGTGGCCACCATTGCTATTGATCTTTCATCTTCACCGCCACCATCGCCATCATCCTCTACACACCTATGCCTTATGGCCAAGGGTGAACGCAAGGTAACTAATAATGATGATAGTAGTGATGATGAGCAAGCTAGTGATGATGATAGCGATAGCGATGATGATGATTCACCTTCATATGATGATCTTATCAAAATACTAAGACAATACACTAAGATCATTAGAAAGAGTAGAGCTAAAAATAAAAAGCTTGATGCTAAAAATGATTCACTCTTAGCAAAATGCGATACATTGGAAAAGGCTAATGTTGAGCTTAAAGAGACAAATGATGCTATATCATCCAAACTCAAGGAGCTCAAATCTTCTAAGAAAGAGCTTAAAGATAAACATGATAAACTTGAGTGGGTGCACAATGAGCTCATCACTAGCCACAACAAGCTAAAAGATGAACATACAACTCTAAAGATCAATTATGATACTCTTGTTATTGCTCAAGAATTTTTACCAAATGAGCCACATGATGCTACTAACCATGTTGTTAAGATTGATATAGCTACATCATGTGATGATTTGATTGATGAGAGCATTGAGCAAGGATCTAGTGGCAAAGGCAAGAAAGTGGTTGAGTGCAATGACTATGATGAATATGTCAAGCTCAAGAATGCAAATGAAAAGCTCATGAAAGATCTTGAAGAGATGAAAAGCCACAACACCATTGTGCTAGAAACTCTTGATCATGATGAAGAGTTGATCCTTGAGAATGAGAAGCTCAAAGAAGAGAACAAGAAGCTCAAGGAAGAGAAGAACAATGATATTCTCAAGGAAGAGAACAAGAAGCTCAAGATGGAGAAAGAGCATCTCAAGATGGGATTGAGCAAGTTTGCAAGAGGCAAGCATCTCCAAAGTGAGCTACTCATGAACACCGTCATGAAGATGGATAGAAGTGGCATTGGATATGTGGCAAGTGTAGAGAAGAAGAAGGCTCAAGTTCAACAACAACAATCAAAGCCAAAGCCAAAGCCAAAGAGATGTTTTGAGTGTGGACAAGAAGGCCACTTTGCTCATGAGTGCCAAACTCCACCGCCACAACCCTTGCCCAAGCATGCTAGACCCTTTGCCTTCAATGCTCACTACATGCTTAGAAAGGATTCTAGTGGAAAGATGAAAGTCATGTTCTTAGGACCCCCTAACAAGAATAGGCCTAAGAAGATTTGGGTGGCTAAGTCACTTGTTGAGAAGGTGAAGGGCCCTCAACAAGTTTGGGTTCCTAAAGCTTGAATCTCTTGTGTGTAGGTGAACTACAAGACCGGTGGAAGTCATTGGGTTATTGATAGTGGTTGCACTCAACATATGACCAGTGATCCTCGTATGTTCACCTCACTAGATGAAGAGGTAGATGGACAAGAGAGAATAACATTTGGAGATAACTCAAAGGGCAAGGTTAAAGGATTGGGCAAAGTGGCAATATCAAATGATCATTCCATCTCCAATGTGCTTTATGTTGCTTCATTGAGCTTCAACTTGCTATCCGTTGGACAATTGTGTGATCTTGGCTTCCAATGCTTGTTTACCGAGAAGGAGGTTGTTGTATCCAAGGTAGATGATAATCAAGTGATATTCAATGGATTTAGATACAACAACTTATATCTAGTGGACTTCACCTCCGAAGATGCAAATTTGAAGACTTGCCTATTCACCAAAACAACACTTGGGTGGCTATGGCATAGAAGACTTGCTCATGTTGGGATGAGCTCACTCAAGAAGCTATGAAGAATGATTTGGTGAGAGGGTTGAAGGATGTGAAGTTTGAGAAGGACAAGCTTTGTAGTGCATGTCAAGCCGGCAAGCAAGTTGCAAATACTCATCCAACCAAAGCTTTCATGTCAACCACAAGAGTGCTAGAACTCCTTCACATGATTTATTTGGACCAACAACATACAAGAGTTTGGGAGGAAATCTTTATTGTCTTGTGATTGTTGATGACTATTCAAGGTATACATGGGTATTCTTTCTTCATGACAAATCTGAAGTTGCATCTTGCTTCAAGAAGTTTGCCAAGAGAGCACAAAATGAATTTGAAGTGAAGCTCAAGAAGATTAGAAGTGACTAATGGCAAAGAATTTGACAACACAAACATTGAAGCCTATTGTGATGAAGTTGGAATCAAACATGAAGTCTCCGCAACTTATACTCCTCAACAAAATGGTGTAGTTGAGAGGAAGAACCGAACATTGATCACTCTTGCAAGAACTAATGCTTGATGAGTACAACACCCCGAAGCTCTATGGGCGGAAGCAATCAACACCGCATGCTATGCATCCAATCGCCTATTCCTTAAAAGTTCTTGGCAAGACACCTTATGAGTTACTCAATGGGAAGAAGTCGGACGTCTCCTTCTTTAGGGTGTTTGGTTGCAAATGCTATATCTATAAGAAGCGGCAACACCTAGGGAAGTTCTAAAGACGTTGTGATATTGGTTTTCTTGTTGGTTACTCATCAAAGTCCAAAGCATATAGAGTATTTAATCATGCCACCGGCTTGGTTGAAGAAACATATGATGTGGAATTTGATGAATCTAATGACTCCTAAGGAGCACATGAGAATCTTGATGATGTAGGTGATGAACCATTGAGGGAGGCTATGAAGAATATTCCGGTGGGAGACATCAAGCCAAAAGATGATGAAGATGATGTACAAGTCATTGATCAACCTTCTTCATCAAGTGTGCCATAAGATGGTGAAAAAGATAGGAGAGTAGAAAATGAAGATACTCATATCTCCCATGAGCAAATGGTGGTACAAGCACAAAATGTTGATGCTCCACAACCTCCTCCTCAAGTGGTCAATAGAAGAAATACACCTCTCCTACAAGATCATCCACAAGATCTCATCATAGGGAGTCCATCAAAGAGGTGTAATAACTTGATCTCAAAAACTTACTTCATTTATTGCTCATCACTCTTTTGTCTCTTGCTATGAGCCTACCAAGATAGAAGAAGCTCTTAAAGATCCAGATTGGATCAATGCCATGCATGAAGAGTTGAACAACTTCACTTGCAATGAAGTTTGGACTCTTGAAGAGCGACCAAAAGGTGCAAGAGTCATTGGAACAAAGTGGGTGTTCCGCAACAAGCAAGATGATCAAGGTGTTGTTGTGAGGAACAAGGCAAGACTAGTTGCAAAGGGGTTCTCCCAAGTTGAAGGTTTGGATTTTGGAGAGACCTTTGCACTGGTTGCAAGATTAGAAGCTATTCGTATCCTACTTGCATATGCATCACATCATGAAATGAAACTATATCAAATAGATATGAAAAGTGCATTTTTAAATGGCTTTATTAATGAACTAGTCTATGTTGATCAACCTCCTAGGTTTGAAGACCCTAGATATCCTAATCATGTTTATAGGTTGTCCAAGGCACTATATGGGCTTAAGCAAGCCCCAAGAGCTTGGTATGAGCGCCTTTGGGACTTCCTCATTGAGAAGGGCTTCACCATTGGGAAGGTCGACACCACACTATTCACCAAGAAGCTTGATGGGCATATCTTCATTTGTCAAGTATATGTTGATGATATCATCTTTGGATCATCAAATGAAGACTCATGCAAAGAATTTGGTGAATTGATATCAAAGGAGTTCGAGATGTCAATGATTGGTGAGCTTATATTCTTTCTTGGTTTTCAAGTCAAGCAAATGAAAGAAGGCATCTTCATCTCTCAAGAGAAATACACAAAAGATCTTCTCAAGAGATTCAAGATGGATGAATGTAAGCCAATCAAGACACCAATGCCTACCAATGGACATCTCGATCCTAGATGAGGGAGGTAACCCGGTTGATCAAACTCTCTACTGTTCCATGATTGGTAGCTTGTTATATTTAACTGCATCTAGGCCCGACATCATGTTTAGTGTGTGTATGTGTGCTAGATTTCAAGCTAATCCTAAGGAAACACATTTAATTGCCGTAAAAAGAATCCTTAGGTATCTTAAGCACACACCAAGCATTGGCCTATGGTATCCCAAAGGAGCTATATTTGAATTAGTTGGCTATTTCAATTCGGATTATGCCGATTGCAAAGTTGATAGAAAAAGCATATCCGGAGGGTGCCATTTGCTTGGTAGATCACTTATGTCTTGGTCCTCCAAGAAATAAAATAGTGTGGCTTTGTCCACCACCGAAGCGGAATACATTGCCGCAGGATGCTTGTTGTTCACAAATATTATACATGAAACTAAACTTTGCTAGACTATGGTGTAGTTCTAGAAAAGGTACCTCTTTTGTGCGACAATGAAAGTGCGGTAAAACTTACAAATAATCCGGTTCAACACTCTCGCACCAAGCACATAGATATCCGTCATCACTTTCTAAGAGATCATGTTGCTAAAAATGATATATCACTAGAAGGTGTAAGAACCGAAGATCAATTAGTGGATATCTTCACTAAACCGCTAGATGAGGCTACATTTTGTAGATTGCGAAATGAGCTCAATATACTTGATTTTAGTAACTTCACTAAAAGATGAGCTTGTGTTGTCTCATGCATTCATTGTAATATACAACATGATTAATTTTTGAAATGCATATAGGGCTTGTCTAACATGGTTAAGATAACCGCCGAAAAGCATGTGAAGAAGCTTAACCTTGGATCAAACTTGACAAGCAACTAGATTTACTTACAAGTATTGCATATGCATGGATTTTGTTTTGTTGTTTTGTTCCATTTGCCCTCTTATTGCCTATTTTCTTAAAAAGAATTATAGCCTAAGGCAAAATATTTTGAAAAATATGAGAGTTTGAGAGATGTCACTCACATCAGTCCCAATTGGTGTTTATTTGGATCTTATTTGAGTTGGGACTTGATTGGGAACAGGTAGCACGAAGGAACATTGAAGTTTTGCTAGAAAAGAGTGACCGAATGCTGCATCAGACTCTACAGTCCAGCGTTCGGTCAGTTCATAGGAGGTGAACTCGCTGCGAAGGAGTGATCAGACTCTATCTTTCAGCGTCCGATCAGAAGACGTCTCAACATCCGATTGTGTGAAGAAGATGAAGGCTAAGTTGACCGGACTCTGGCTGCGTCCGGTCGGTGTCCACCGAACGTGTCCGGTCATGATTCTAGAGGAATTGGACCTCTCTGGAATCGACCAGACACTGGGCGGTAGCATCTGGTTGCTACCACTGGAGTGTCCAGTCAGTAGATTTTGTGCGGTTTCAGAACTCTTCTTTGTTTCCTTTTCTGATCCGTTGGGGGCCACCCTATTTAACCGCATGCCGTACTTCACCCCGCATCCGCTCCCTACCCTAGCCGCAAGCCGCTAGACCCAACGCCCATTCCCCATGCCACCGCTAGCCTGCGCGCAACGTAGCCACCGCGTCCCAGTCATCCACGCCTGTGCCTAGCTCCTCGTCGTGCCACCGAAGCTCCCCGTGCCACCGTAAGCTCTGCATCAGCACCACCGGTCAAGCTGAGCTCGCCGAGATCTAGTCCAGCACTGCCGTGCTTCCATGTGGTCGAGCTCATCCTTTGCGCTAGCACTGCTGTTCTAGCGCTGGTATGGCCCTACCGTGCCCTAGCAATCCATATCGCAATCTTGCCGTGACCTAGCTATTCATCACCGCATTGATCTCTATTGCATTCAGGGCCTTTGATTCTCTGCTCTACCTAACCCTAGATTCAGTGGTTCCCCATGAGTCGCTTCTCTTCTTTTCAGATCACCGGTTCATCAGGTAGCATGCCCGTGTTTCAATTTTGTATCTAAATTGCTTGCTTCCTAGGTTTTTGCATCTATTAGATATATCGTATTTATTTGTATATCCTTCTATTCCATCGTGCAGCGAGTCAGTGTCGTTGAGGTGTCAGTGGCAGTTGACAGTTAACTCAGAGCCAAGCTCACGAGTATGGATCGAGGCCAAGCCTCGAAAGTGTTAGTGGACAGTTGATCTTGTCAGCGGCAGTGGTTCTAGTCAGATCAGATGGCTCGCACCAAGAATGTTGGTGGTGGTCTAGGAGATGATGATCGGAGGCCTCCACCTCGCCTGCCTATAGGTCCTAAAGGCAAGGCAATGAAGAAGGTTGCATCAAAGAAGTGTAAGTACCCTGATGCAAAGACAGCCAGAGCAGCTGCAGTCGCTAAGGCCGTAGAGCGTGCCGAGAGAGGAGGTGCCCACAGTGGAGTTGTCATTGCAGATCAGCCACTTTCACCAGATGCTAGGGCTAGAATCAAGCTAGTTGAGCGCCTTCATGGTGGTGCACCTAGGACTATCATGATTGCAGGAAGGCGTCATGCTATTCATGAGAGTCAGCCATATGGAGAGTCACAGCAGGTGCCACAGTAGACTCAGGAGCCTCAGCCAGCTTAGGAGACACAGGAGGGATAGTCGTCGCAGCAGTCTCAGGAGGGTGAGCAGGTCCAATAGGCCAAGGAGATAGAGCTGGCACCCTAGCAACAGCTATGCCACTCTGGTCGTACCCGTGTTCCAGTCTCATCGAGGCCACCGACTCAGCGCAGGGGTTCTCATCCACCGCCTCGACCACAGGGTCTACCTCCAGTGACCCACCTTGACTTGAGGGCTGCCATGACCAAGCAGGTTTAGTAGCTAAGGTTTGTAGAGTTTGATGTATAGTTTCCTCCGAGGAGGGACGAGAGAGCATCTGAGGGATTCTACACACCGCTCTAGGAAGACTTCTACAATGCATATCTAAACAGTGGGGCAGTTTTCAGATCTCAGCGGGTTTGCAGCATTGAGGCTATAGTCACAGCAGCTAGAGAGCATATTCACCCCTACCTTGCATATCTGCCAGGGCTGATAGATTTGATTGGATGGACAGGAGTATATGTTCCATCTTGGGTTCATTAGTTCTATGCTTCTCTCTTTGTTGGCCCGCACCATAACTTTATTCACTTTGCATTCAGAGGCAGAGACTATCGACTAATGAGTCAGAGGGTTAGGGAGATACTGAGGCTACAGGAGTAGCCCGTCAGGTTACATGAGGTCTGTTATGGACAGATAGAGCCTCCCAAGCGTCCTCATGGTGGCAATGTGCCCCCTACGGACTTGGTTCGCCACTGCTTCAAGGAGCCTTTTGGCGAGGGCTCACGTAGGAACCCCAGTGATCTTACTCCGACTGCTCGAGTTCTAGAGGCTATTATGAGGAGGACATTGCTTCCCAAGATGGGATACAGGGAGGGCCTGACACGTATCTAGCTATGTCTTCTCAATGCCCTGATGTAGCAGACAACATTTGATGTTTGGGATCTTCTTCTATCTAAGATGGAGGACACGATAGCTGAGGGCTTCAAGGGTCGCAGGTAGCTATCTTATGCTCACTGGATCACTTTCATTATCCTCAAGGCAGTGACAGTCAGGTCACTAGAGATGGTTGCAGAGTACAGAGGTGCCACCACCGAGTTTCCTGCTTATAACATGGCACAGAGGATCAGGCATAGCACGCCATAGGCACCTAGTCAGCCTTGCCGTCGTCCAGATATACCAAAGTCTACAGCTCAGCAGGACGAGATTATCAGGAACATAGCAGCTACTGAGGAGGAGCAGCTTGAGGCTTAGGAGGAGAGGAGCGAGTCTAGTGACAGTTCAGATGACGACTACCTGCCTATTCCTCAGATGCCTCCATGCAGACATAATGCAGAGGCCGACAGTTCTAGCTCTGCTCCACCTGCACCGTAGATGGACCCTGCTTTGATTGCTATCCTTGAGAGGATGCAGTAGGATCAGGCTAGATAGGCATAGGAGACCGCTACCAACTTTGCATAGTTTCAGGCTCGTCAGGACGAGTTCCAGCGATAGCAGCAGGTCCTCTAGCAGCAATAGCAGTAGATGCATCAGTAGTAGTTACTCATGTAGCAGTAGCTTTTGGGATTCATGCAGCATGTAGTGATAGCTATTGGGGCCCTGCAGCCACAGCCTTCACCCTAGATTGGTCAGCCTACTACCACTATGACGACTCCAATAGTACAGCCTAGTGGGCTTCAGAGTCATGGACAGCCTCCAGCTCCATTTGCTTCTCCCACAGTGCAGGTGTCCCAGTGGTTATCCTCACTAGTGGTAGCCCCGCAGTTCACATCACTTTAGACGGGCTTCACACCAGATCAATCACCCTCGCTATTTGTGCCTGACACGTCAGTCTCCAGGAGTTTTGGAGCATCTTTCAGCAAGTTGATAGGGATGCCTACACCACCACATATGCATGCCCCAGGTCCTTCTACAACAGCTCCTGTCACCATGACTACTCAGAGGCTTCCTTCTTCTATCGCATCTTCAGATCCAACGACAGACATACCAGCAGCATCACAGGTAGCACCTACCCTAGCTTAGACCTAGACCGCTTCAGCGACGCTTCCTGCCATAGAGGGTCAGTCAGTATAGAGCTCAGGGTCAGATGATGATGGCGCCTAGTTTTAGCTTGCCCCTCGTACCTCAGCGCCCGGCTCATCCGCTGCAGCCTCGCCGACCGACCCTTAGGTTTTGGTGTTTGA